>NC_069504.1:535742027-535892931 GCF_027579735.1 Bombina bombina | reverse complement strand
TTACATCTGCATATAACGTATTGTGTTATTGTTATATACTTGTTACCTACATTACACTACATTTACTCTGCATATGACAGTATTGTGTTATTGTATATACTTGTTACCTACATTACGTACATTACATCTGCATATAACAATATTGTGTTATTGTATATACTTGTTACCTACATTACGTACATTACATCTGCTTATAACAGTATTGTGTTATTGTATATACTTGTTAACTCCATTACGTACATTACATCTGCTTATAACAGTATTGTGTTATTGTATTATACTTGTTACCTACATTACGTACATTACATCTGCTTATAACCGTATTGTGTTATTGTCAATATACTTGGTTACCTGCATTATGTACATTACATCTGCATACAAACAGTATTGTGTTATTATGTATACTTGTTACCTAAATTATGTACATTACATCTGCTTTATAACAGTATTGTGTTATTGTATATACTTGTTACCTACAATTATGTACATTACATCTGCTTATAACAGTATTGTGTTATTGTATATACTTGTTACCTACATTACGTACATTACATCTGCATATAACAGTATTGTGTTATTGTATATACTTGTTACCTCCATTACGTACATTACATCTGCATATTACAGTATTGTGTTATTGTATATACTTGTTACCTACATTATGTACATTACATCTGCATACAACAGTATTGTGTTATTATATATACTTGCTACCTACATTATGTACATTACATCTGCTTATAACAGTATTGTGTTATTGTATATACTTGTTACCTGACAAAAAAACGAAAGGGTTAACTGCGCAAAAAAGGAAACTATTAAACCTGTGATGATAAAGAGGAGACTCCCAACCTCAATTGCTAAAGTGATTTAAATAGAATATATATGGACTCTGAAAAGAGACCACAAAATTCAAAAAACACAGGCGCTAAAACAGCTTAAAATAGGACAATGAAAACGTGATTTTTAAACCATATAGTGCAATATATATATGCTTGCAAATAACAACACCCAGTGCGGACTGAAACAACAAAAGATGTGTGAACAACAAAAGTGTATAAAATATATGTTTAATTACATAAGTGAAATGAAAATATTAAAATATTGAAATATTTGTACATATAAAGGCGCCTTTATATGTACAAATATTTCAATATTTTAATATTTTCATTTCACTTATGTAATTAAACATATATTTTATACACTTTTGTTGTTCACACATCTTTTGTTGTTTCAGTCCGCACTGGGTGTTGTTATTTGCAAGCATATATATAATTGCACTATTGGTTTAAAAAATCACGTTTTCATTGTCTATTTTAAGCTGTTTTAGCGCCTGTGTTTTTTTGAATTTTGTGGTCTTTTTTCAGAGTCCATATATATTTCGTATTTAAATATACTTGTTACCTACATTACGTACATTACATCTGCTTATAACAGTATTGTTTATTGTATATACTTGTTACCTACATTATGTACATTACATCTTCCTATAACAGTATTGTGTTATTGTATATACTTGTTACCCTACATTATGTACATTACATCTTCCTATAACAGTATTGTGTTATTGTATATATACTTGTTACCTACATTACGTAAATTACATCTGCTTATAACAGTATTGTGTTATTGTATATACTTGTTACCTACATTACGTACATTACATCTGCATATAACAGTATTGTGTTATTGTATATACTTGTTACCTACATTACATACATTACATCTGCATATAACAGTATTGTGTTATTGTATATACTTGTTACCTACATTACGTACATTACATCTGCATATAACAGTATTGTGTTATTGTATATACTTGTTACCTACATTAACGTACATTACATCTGCATTTAACAGTATTGTGTTATTATATATACTTGTTACCTATATTACGTACATTACATCTGCTTATAACAGTATTGTGTTATTGTATATACTTGTTACCTACATTACGTACATTACATCTGCTTATAACGTATTGTGTTATTGTATATACTTGTTACCCTCCATTACGTACATTACATCTGCATAAAACAGTATTGTGTTATTGTATATACTTGTTACCTACATTATGTACATTACATCTGCATACAACAGTTTTGTGTTATTATATATACTTGTTACACCTACATTATGTACATTACATCTGCTTTTATAACAGCATTGTGTTATTGTATTACTTGTTACCTACATTTTGTACATTAATCTGCTTATAACAGTATTGTGTTATTGTATATACTTGTTACCCTACATTACGTACATTATATCTGCATATAACAGTATTGTCTTATTGTATATACTTGTTACCTACCTTATGTACATTACATCTTCCTTAACAGTATTGTGTTATTGTATATACTTGTTACCTACAATACGTACATTACATCTGCATATAACAGTATTGTGTATTTGTATATACGTGTTACCTACATATCGTACATTACATCTGCTTATAAAAGTATTGTGTTATTGTTTATACTTGTTACCTACATTACGTACATTACATCTGCTTATAACAGTATTGTGTAATTGTATATACTTGTTACTACATTACGTAACATTACATCTGCATTATAACAGTATTGTGTTATTGTATATACTTGTTACTACATTATGTACATTACATCTGCTTATAACAGTATTGTGTTATTGTATATACTTGTTATCTACATTACGTACATTACATCTGCATTTAACAGTATTGTGTTATTATATATACTTGTTACCTACATTACATACATTACATCTGCATATGACAGTATTGTGTTATTGTATATACTTGTTACCTACATTACATACATTACATCTGCATATGACAGTATTGTGTTATTGTATATACTTGTTACCTACATTACGTACATTACATCTGCATATAAACAATATTGTGTTATTGTTATATACTTGTTACCTACATTACGTACATTACATCTGCTTATAACAGTATTGTGTTATTGTATATACTTGTTAACTCCATTACGTACATTACATCTGCTTATAACAGTATTGTGTTATTGTATATACTTGTTACCTACATTACGTACATTACATCTGCTTATAACAGTATTGTGTTATTGTATATACTTGTTACCTGCATTATGTACATTACATCTGCATACAACAGTATTGTGTTATTATGTATACTTGTTACCTACATTATGTACATTACATCTGCTTATAACAGTATTGTGTTATTGTATATACTTGTTACCTACAATTATGTACATTACATCTGCTTATAACAGTATTGTGTTATTGTATATACTTGTTACCTACATTACGTACATTATATCTGCATATAACAGTATTGTGTTATTGTATATACTTGTTACCTCCATTACGTACATTACATCTGCATATTACAGTATTGTGTTATTGTATATACTTGTTACCTACATTATGTACATTACATCTGCATACAACAGTATTGTGTTATTATATATACTTGCTACCTACATTATGTACATTACATCTGCTTATAACAGTATTGTGTTATTGTATATACTTGTTACCTACATTATGTACATTACATCTGCTTATAACAGTATTGTGTTATTGTATATACTTGTTACCTGACAAAAAAACGAAAGGGTTAACTGCGCAAAAAGGAAACTATTAAACCTGTGATGATAAAGAGGAGACTCCCAACCTCAATTGCTAAAGTGATTTAAATAGAATATATATGGACTCTGAAAAGAGACCACAAAATTCAAAAAACACAGGCGCTAAAACAGCTTAAAATAGACAATGAAAACGTGATTTTTAAACCATATAGTGCAATATATATATGCTTGCAAATAACAACACCCAGTGCGGACTGAAACAACAAAAGATGTGTGAACAACAAAAGTGTATAAAATATATGTTTAATTACATAAGTGAAATGAAAATATTAAAATATTGAAATATTTGTACATATAAAGGCGCCTTTATATGTACAAATATTTCAATATTTTAATATTTTCATTTCACTTATGTAATTAAACATATATTTTATACACTTTTGTTGTTCACACATCTTTTGTTTGTTTCAGTCCGCACTGGGTGTTGTTATTTGCAAGCATATATATATTGCACTATATGGTTTAAAAAATCACGTTTTCATTGTCTATTTTAAGCTGTTTTAGCGCCTGTGTTTTTTTAATTTTGTGGTCTCTTTTCAGAGTCCATATATATTCTATTTAAATATACTTGTTACCTACATTACGTACATTACATCTGCTTATAACAGTATTGTTTTATTGTATATACTTGTTACCTACATTATGTACATTACATCTTCCTATAACAGTATTGTGTTATTGTATATACTTGTTACCTACATTATGTACATTACATCTTCCTATAACAGTATTGTGTTATTGTATATACTTGTTACCTACATTACGTAAATTACATCTGCTTATAACAGTATTGTGTTATTGTATATACTTGTTACCTACATTAAGTACATTACATCTGCATATAACAGTATTGTGTTATTGTATATACTTGTTACCTACATTACGTATATTACATCTGCTTATAACAGTATTGTGTTATTGTATATACTTGTTACCTACATTACGTACATTACATCTGCTTATAACAGTATTGTGTTATTGTATATACTTGTTACCTACATTACGTACATTACATCTGCTTATAACAGTATTGTGTTATTGTATATACTTGTTATCTACATTACGTACATTACATCTGCATTTAACAGTATTGTGTTATTATATATACTTGTTACCTATATTACGTACATTACATCTGCTTATAACAGTATTGTGTTATTGTATATACTTGTTACCTACATTACGTACATTACATCTGCTTATAACAGTATTGTGTTATTGTATATACTTGTTACCTCCATTACGTACATTACATCTGCATAAAACAGTATTGTGTTATTGTATATACCTGTTACCTACATTATGTACATTACATCTGCATACAACAGTTTTGTGTTATTATATATACTTGTTACCTACATTATATACATTACATCTGCTTATAACAGCATTGTGTTATTGTATATACTTGTTACCTACATTATGTACATTACATCTGCTTATAACAGTATTGTGTTATTGTATATACTTGTTACCTACATTACGTACGTTATATCTGCATATAACAGTATTGTCTTATTGTATATACTTGTTACCTACATTATGTACATTACATCTTCCTATAACAGTATTGTGTTATTGTATATACTTGTTACCTACATTACGTACATTACATCTGCATATAACAGTATTGTGTAATTGTATATACGTGTTACCTACATTACGTACATTACATCTGCTTATAAAAGTATTGTGTTATTGTATATACTTGTTACCTACATTACGTACATTACATCTGCTTATAACAGTATTGTGTTATTGTATATACTTGTTACCTACATTACGTACATTACATCTGCATATAACAGTATTGTGTTATTGTATATACTTGTTACCTACATTATGTACATTACATCTGCTTATAACAGTATTGTGTTATTGTATATACTTGTTATCTACATTACGTACATTACATCTGCATTTAACAGTATTGTGTTATTATATATACTTGTTACCTATATTACGTACATTACATCTGCTTATAACAGTATTGTGTGATTGTATATACTTGTTACCTACATTACGTACATTACATCTGCTTATAACAGTATTGTGTTATTGTATATACTTGTTACCTCCATTACGTACATTACATCTGCATAAAACAGTATTGTGTTATTGTATATACTTGTTACCTACATTATGTACATTACATCTGCATACAACAGTTTTGTGTTATTATATATACTTGTTACCTACATTATGTACATTACATCTGCTTATAACAGCATTGTGTTATTGTATATACTTGTTACCTACATTATGTACATTACATCTGCTTATAACAGTATTGTGTTATTGTATATACTTGTTACCTACATTACGTACATTATATCTGCATATAACAGTATTGTCTTATTGTATATACTTGTTACCTACATTATGTACATTACATCTTCCTATAACAGTATTGTGTTATTGTATATACTTGTTACCTACATTACGTACATTACATCTGCATATAACAGTATTGTGTAATTGTATATACGTGTTACCTACATTACGTACATTACATCTGCTTATAAAAGTATTGTGTTATTGTATATACTTGTTACCTACATTACGTACATTACATCTGCTTATAACAGTATTGTGTTATTGTATATACTTGTTACCTACATTACGTACATTACATCTGCATATAACAGTATTATGTTATTGTATATACTTGTTACCTACATTACGTACATTACATCTGCTTATAACAGTATTGTGTTATTATATATACTTGTTACCTACATTATGTACATTACATCTGCTTATAACAGTATTGTGTTATTGTATATAGAAAAGGAGATAAAAGAAGGCGCCAACATAGTGCGATTACCAGTGAGATGGGACACGCAGTGCAAGTAAAATCAAATACTCACAGGATAACAGACACTTGAGAAGTGTCACAAAAGCATCCTGGACCCTCTGAGTCGTCCAGCTGACTCCCACTCCACTGTGGTAATGAGAAACCGCTCGTCACTGCCAATCAAGGTAGCTACGCTGGTGGTCTCAGCTCCGCTTTTAGTCTTGGCTGCAGTCAGTGTTGCAAAAGGGACTGGCTAAAAATCCACTCGATCCAGGATGTTGCAGTTAAAATCAGTATTCTCCAAAGAGGAGTAAAACAGCAAGGCAAATTTTATATTGGTTGTAAGATGGCAAATCAAATATTACCAAAGGTAGAAAAGAAAGTTCGTGGCTACAATCTTAAAATATATAAGACTTTAATGGCACAACGTTTCTCGGTCTGTACGTGACCGTTTCCTCAGGTGCATAAGTGTATAATACAACACATAAAAACCACGAACTTATAACAATCAGTACGGCGTCCTCAAATGCGCACCGCGCATGTATGTAGGTGTGTCTAGATGCTGGGAGTTACACTTGCGACCAACTAACCAATGGGGTGCTTGAACTGATACACACCCTAATGGTTACGTGTATAGTGCATTATTTACCAATGCGGTGCTGGTAGTAAACCGCACCATTTAATTTAAAAACAATAATATAGTAATATATAATATAATCCTTAGCCGCAATAGACTCGTAATCTCTAGAATTATGATATGTAGATAAAATGTTCCTATTGTTAAAAAGCAAATAACTACCAGATCGGGCACACCTACTAACATTGCATAACTTTAATATGTTATGAACCTATATATAGCTGATGGCTACTAAAATACTAAATTAACATATATATATATATATATATATATGATTCATATGTTAAAATATCACACAAATTCTAAAATATAAAATCCCCAATCATGGGTATATCTAAATCCTCACATGAAAATATATATTTGTACATATTTCTAAAAATCACCATAAAATTACTATTAACAAAGGATACAATGTCTTGAAAATAAATAGAAAAATATTAAAAACAAATTACTCCTCTAGGGAGGATGCAGATAGATCCAACAAACTAATATATATATATACACAGTCCTGTACCGGAGCGTCTCTAAAGAGGACTCAATTTCTAGATATTAAAATCTGTGTATGGCTATTCCACAAATGTATACACAACTAAATAGTGTGTGCTACATAACCGCTGCAATGTGTCAGTAAATATACTTAAACTGATTTGAATGGGTTAATGGACGGATGTGTTATAATAGCTCCACTCTCCATGTTTAATGTATCTCTTTACAGAGTATGTGTGGTAGAAAAAAGCCCCCATATTATATCGCAGGTGGTAAAAAGAGATATATACAGGTTAATGGGGAATGAACAATAATCCTAACTAAAACTATCTTAACAGATGAAATGGGATTGGAATACTCAAATATACTGGGAGAGGATAGTGAATGTATGGCTTTCTCATTAGAGAGAATTTTATACTAAGTTACTATCGTTCTAGTATAGGATCTACATATTGAAGTGAATGCAGTCTTCATAATTCTTACGAGGGGATAATATCACACAGATACAAGGGATATGAACTTCTATATTACATTTCTAATTTTAAACCAGTTTAATTGGTGTGGCGGATCAGGTAGAGGGGCCTAGATAGGGCTTATAATGAGGGATATCGAGGGCCTATATGTGGACTGAATACAGGTGGACTATATAAGGATAATTCAATTAAAAGCAGCCATGTCAATATTTGCATTTAAGCCAGCCGGGGACAGGGTGCGCATCTTCCAGATCCAAAAAGTCTCCCTTTGTCTTAGATGCAAATATCTGTTTCTGCCCCATTTGGGGTACACTTGTTCTAAAGGGAATATATTAAACGTATTAGATGTGTTAGTATGACATAAGTTGGCATGTCTAGGGACACTATGATTGGCCATGTTTTTACTAATGTTCCTTAAGTGTTCCCCCCATCTTTTCTTGAGGGGTCTCGAGGTTCTACCCACATACTGAACCCCACAACTGCACTCTAGCAAATAGACTACAAATGCCGTGTCACATGTAAAGTGTGATTTAATGTGAAATTTTTCTTTACTAGTATAAGACACAAATTCAGTTCTCTTGCTATTCGTATATTGGCATAATCCACAGTTGGCTCTATTGCATTTAAAAAAACCTGGTTTACCTAAAAGCCTATTGCCTGTTTGACTTGTTTTTATATTTTTGTTATATGTCGAAACTCTTTTCTTCATTACAATTTTACTGGGAGCTAGTATATTTTTCAACGTGGGAGCACGTCTAAAAGTACACACAGGTGATTCTCCTATACTCTCCCTTAACAGAGGGTCCCCTGGTAGAATATGCCAGTATTTACCTAGAATATTTTTGATTTTATTATGATTATTGTTAAATTGTGTTATAAATCTGACTTTCTCATTCCCCTTGATAGATCCTCCAATTTGTGTAGTCCCCTTGTTTTTGATGAAGAAATCATCTCTGCATTTATTCCTGGCTCTCATGTAGCTATTCTCAATAAGATCTAAAGGGTAATATTTCTCAATAAACCTTTTTTTCAAAATATTCGCTTGTATGTCATAACTAGCTAAATCAGTACAATTCCTGCGAATTCTACAAAATTGATTGTAAGGAATATTTTTCTTCCAAGGTAAGTGGTGGTTGCTTTTATAGTTCAAATAACTATTAGCATCCACCGACTTAAAAAAAGTTTTGGTAGAGATCCTGCCTGTGGTATCCCATGTTAATATGAGATCCAGAAATTCTATACTTGTTGCATCAATTTTAGAGGTGAACTTGAGGCCCAATGAGTTATTATTTAGACTATCCATAAAATTCTGAGCTACTGAGGTGTCCCCCTCCCAAATAAATAAGAGGTCATCTATAAAACGGCCATAGAAGACCAGGTTCGCCCCATAAGCGGAAGAATATATGTATTGTTCCTCAAAGAATCCCATAAAGAGGTTAGCAAAACTAGGGGCGAACCTGGTCCCCATGGCCGTTCCCCTGATCTGCAGATAAAATTTCTCCTGATATACAAAATAATTATTTTTCAATACAAAAGATATACATTCCAATAAAAAATCCCTTTGTTTGACTGGAATATATATGTCACTCTCTAGGTAATGTTCAATGGCTTGGATTCCCAAATGGTGTGTAATGTTGGAATATAAAGCAGAGACATCACAGGTCAGCCAGACCAAGTCTCTCCCTTCTTTATTAATACTGGATAACTTGTATATTAGGTCTGGTGTATCTTTAATGTAGGATTTTAAGGTGATCACATATTTCTTTAAAAAGGAATCGACATATTCAGATAAATTGCATGTTAAATTGTCAATTCCTGATATGATGGGCCTCCCTGGAGGGTCTACCATACTCTTGTGAATCTTAGGAGGTGATAGTAATATGCCAAGTTAGGTGCATATGGTATTAAATAATCTCTCTCTTTCTTTGTGAGTATTCCCTCTAACCAGCCAGCATCAACCATTTTAATCAGATTTGTTAGAAATTTTGCTGTGGGATTGAATGTTAATAATTTATAATACTCAGTGTCCAAGAGTATACGGTCAGCTTCTTTAATGTAATCTTGAATGTTTTGTATTACTATCCCCCCTCCCTTGTCAGCCTGTCTAATTGCCAGATTATTGTTAGTTGCCAGTCTAGATAAAGCTGTTAATTCATAAGTATTCAAATTGGGATTCTTTATATCATTTTCAGAAAGTTTGCCGAATTCTTCAAGAACCAGATTTTGAAAAATTTCTAAGCTGGTTCCTGTGCAAGGGGGATTAAAATTGGATTTTGGGGTCAAGTCAGAGTGTAGATAGTTGTCAAATAGTTCATCACATAATGTCTCAGGCTCAAAATAAATGATATCTGTCAAGGGCCTTTCTGCCATTTCATTAGTTAAAATAGGTGCATGACCAGTGCCTTTAAGTTTTTTCTCACAAAAATATCTTTGGATAGACAATTTTCGCACAAATTTGTTCAGATCAACGAATAATTCGAACAAATTGTGGTTTTTGGAGGGGCAGAAAGAGAGTCCTCTATTGAGAACCCTCACCTCCTCATTGGTTAAAATGTGATCAGATAAATTAAAGATGTTCTCCCTCATTCGTTTAAATTTCTCCTTTTGGGATGACTTAGCTCTCCCTCTGCTGCCACGTTGGCGTACGATCTTTTTTTCGGAGTAGTTATTACATTCTCTCTTTCTGGGCCTCTTTCTAATTGTTTTAATCGTATTGGTGTGTGTCTTACCTGCGGGGAGTTGTGCGGTAATCTCTGTACCTGATGAAAAACCTGCTGACTGTTATTGTGTTCTCTCTCATGTCTTTGTGTAAAGTTACTGTTATTCGCCATATGGCTTTTATCCTCATTATGATAATTGTTCCTAGATGTATAGGTATTATGATCCCTTGTGTTATCTGAAAACTGGTGAGGTCTATACTGTTGGTGACCAAATTCGTTTTGATGATCCCTATTGGACCAATGTCTCCAATCATTAGTATAATTATTCTTAGGCGTATAATAATGATTATCGACCCCTCTCTCTTGGTGGGAGGCCTGATTCCAATAGTTGGATGAATAATTGCTGTTACTGGCAGAAGTCCTCCTATCTCCATTAGGGTTGTTGTTCCTAAACTGGACATTTTTCTTTTTGTCTTTAGGTTTTCTATAGTTAACTTTGACCCAGGTGTCTGTCCTAGTTTCATTAGATGTAGACTCCTGGTTCTCAGCTTCTTCTGCTTTATTACTAGAATATACATCATATACTTTGTCTTCTAGATAATCTTGTTCATCCCTTGCTAACTTTTTAATTTTGGTGGATATAATTTTCTTTTGGAAAACATCAGATTTATCTTGTACTTCTTGGGTAAATTTAGCATAATCTGTACTAGACTCAAACTTGAGTAAGTTTTTTTGAATTTCCTCTATCTCTGTCTCAGTTTTGTTTAAAAGAGTCTCCCGATATTCAATTAAAAGATCTATAAGTTTGAATGAACATTCAGTTAAAATACTAAGCCATTTAGTGGTTAGTTCTGGGTCCTGTTTAAAAGAACATTGTTTAGATATCCTTAAACCCCTGGGTAAATGCCCCCTTTCTTTATATTTACGAAGTGTGTCTATGTCCCACCAATGTCTGTGTTCATTTTTTAGAGCTTCCTCAAGTTTATGAAATAATTGAACCATAGACAGATATCTAAACAATGTTCTTTTAAACAGGACCCAGAACAAAAGAAAATTATATCCACCAAAATTAAAAAGTTAGCAAGGGATGAACAAGATTATCTAGAAGACAAAGTATATGATGTATATTCTAGTAATAAAGCAGAAGAAGCTGAGAACCAGGAGTCTACATCTAATGAAACTAGGACAGACACCTGGGTCAAAGTTAACTATAGAAAACCTAAAGACAAAAAGAAAAATGTCCAGTTTAGGAACAACAACCCTAATGGAGATAGGAGGACTTCTGCCAGTAACAGCAATTATTCATCCAACTATTGGAATCAGGCCTCCCACCAAGAGAGAGGGGTCGATAATCATTATTATACGCCTAAGAATAATTATACTAATGATTGGAGACATTGGTCCAATAGGGATCATCAAAACGAATTTGGTCACCAACAGTATAGACCTCACCAGTTTTCAGATAACACAAGGGATCATAATACCTATACATCTAGGAACAATTATCATAATGAGGATAAAAGCCATATGGCGAATAACAGTAACTTTACACAAAGACATGAGAGAGAACACAATAACAGTCAGCAGGTTTTTCATCAGGTACAGAGATTACCGCACAACTCCCCGCAGGTAAGACACACACCAATACGATTAAAACAATTAGAAAGAGGCCCAGAAAGAGAGAATGTAATAACTACTCCGAAAAAAAGATCGTACGCCAACGTGGCAGCAGAGGGAGAGCTAAGTCATCCCAAAAGGAGAAATTTAAACGAATGAGGGAGAACATCTTTAATTTATCTGATCACATTTTAACCAATGAGGAGGTGAGGGTTCTCAATAGAGGACTCTCTTTCTGCCCCTCCAAAAACCACAATTTGTTCGAATTATTCGTTGATCTGAACAAATTTGTGCGAAAATTGTCTATCCAAAGATATTTTTGTGAGAAAAAACTTAAAGGCACTGGTCATGCACCTATTTTAACTAATGAAATGGCAGAAAGGCCCTTGACAGATATCATTTATTTTGAGCCTGAGACATTATGTGATGAACTATTTGACAACTATCTACACTCTGACTTGACCCCAAAATCCAATTTTAATCCCCCTTGCACAGGAACCAGCTTAGAAATTTTTCAAAATCTGGTTCTTGAAGAATTCGGCAAACTTTCTGAAAATGATATAAAGAATCCCAATTTGAATACTTATGAATTAACAGCTTTATCTAGACTGGCAACTAACAATAATCTGGCAATTAGACAGGCTGACAAGGGAGGGGGGATAGTAATACAAAACATTCAAGATTACATTAAAGAAGCTGACCGTATACTCTTGGACACTGAGTATTATAAATTATTAACATTCAATCCCACAGCAAAATTTCTAACAAATCTGATTAAAATGGTTGATGCTGGCTGGTTAGAGGGAATACTCACAAAGAAAGAGAGAGATTATTTAATACCATATGCACCTAACTTGGCATATTACTATCACCTCCCTAAGATTCACAAGAGTATGGTAGACCCTCCAGGGAGGCCCATCATATCAGGAATTGACAATTTAACATGCAATTTATCTGAATATGTCGATTCCTTTTTAAAGAAATATGTGATCACCTTAAAATCCTACATTAAAGATACACCAGACCTAATATACAAGTTATCCAGTATTAATAAAGAAGGGAGAGACTTGGTCTGGCTGACCTGTGATGTCTCTGCTTTATATTCCAACATTACACACCATTTGGGAATCCAAGCCATTGAACATTACCTAGAGAGTGACATATATATTCCAGTCAAACAAAGGGATTTTTTATTGGAATGTATATCTTTTGTATTGAAAAATAATTATTTTGTATATCAGGAGAAATTTTATCTGCAGATCAGGGGAACGGCCATGGGGACCAGGTTCGCCCCTAGTTTTGCTAACCTCTTTATGGGATTCTTTGAGGAACAATACATATATTCTTCCGCTTATGGGGCGAACCTGGTCTTCTATGGCCGTTTTATAGATGACCTCTTATTTATTTGGGAGGGGGACACCTCAGTAGCTCAGAATTTTATGGATAGTCTAAATAATAACTCATTGGGCCTCAAGTTCACCTCTAAAATTGATGCAACAAGTATAGAATTTCTGGATCTCATATTAACATGGGATACCACAGGCAGGATCTCTACCAAAACTTTTTTTAAGTCGGTGGATGCTAATAGTTATTTGAACTATAAAAGCAACCACCACTTACCTTGGAAGAAAAATATTCCTTACAATCAATTTTGTAGAATTCGCAGGAATTGTACTGATTTAGCTAGTTATGACATACAAGCGAATATTTTGAAAAAAAGGTTTATTGAGAAATATTACCCTTTAGATCTTATTGAGAATAGCTACATGAGAGCCAGGAATAAATGCAGAGATGATTTCTTCATCAAAAACAAGGGGACTACACAAATTGGAGGATCTATCAAGGGGAATGAGAAAGTCAGATTTATAACACAATTTAACAATAATCATAATAAAATCAAAAATATTCTAGGTAAATACTGGCATATTCTACCAGGGGACCCTCTGTTAAGGGAGAGTATAGGAGAATCACCTGTGTGTACTTTTAGACGTGCTCCCACGTTGAAAAATATACTAGCTCCCAGTAAAATTGTAATGAAGAAAAGAGTTTCAACATATAACAAAAATATAAAAACAAGTCAAACAGGCAATAGGCTTTTAGGTAAACCAGGTTTTTTTAAATGCAATAGAGCCAACTGTGGATTATGCCAATATACGAATAGCAAGAGAACTGAATTTGTGTCTTATACTAGTAAAGAAAAATTTCACATTAAATCACACTTTACATGTGACACGGCATTTGTAGTCTATTTGCTAGAGTGCAGTTGTGGGGTTCAGTATGTGGGTAGAACCTCGAGACCCCTCAAGAAAAGATGGGGGGAACACTTAAGGAACATTAGTAAAAACATGGCCAATCATAGTGTCCCTAGACATGCCAACTTATGTCATACTAACACATCTAATACGTTTAATATATTCCCTTTAGAACAAGTGTACCCCAAATGGGGCAGAAACAGATATTTGCATCTAAGACAAAGGGAGACTTTTTGGATCTGGAAGATGCGCACCCTGTCCCCGGCTGGCTTAAATGCAAATATTGACATGGCTGCTTTTAATTGAATTATCCTTATATAGTCCACCTGTATTCAGTCCACATATAGGCCCTCGATATCCCTCATTATAAGCCCTATCTAGGCCCCTCTACCTGATCCGCCACACCAATTAAACTGGTTTAAAATTAGAAATGTAATATAGAAGTTCATATCCCTTGTATCTGTGTGATATTATCCCCTCGTAAGAATTATGAAGACTGCATTCACTTCAATATGTAGATCCTATACTAGAACGATAGTAACTTAGTATAAAATTCTCTCTAATGAGAAAGCCATACATTCACTATCCTCTCCCAGTATATTTGAGTATTCCAATCCCATTTCATCTGTTAAGCTAGTTTTAGTTAGGATTATTGTTCATTCCCCATTAACCTGTATATATCTCTTTTTACCACCTGCGATATAATATGGGGGCTTTTTTCTACCACACATACTCTGTAAAGAGATACATTAAACATGGAGAGTGGAGCTATTATAACACATCCGTCCATTAACCCATTCAAATCAGTTTAAGTATATTTACTGACACATTGCAGCGGTTATGTAGCACACACTATTTAGTTGTGTATACATTTGTGGAATAGCCATACACAGATTTTAATATCTAGAAATTGAGTCCTCTTCAGAGACGCTCCGGTACAGGACTGTGTATATATATATATTAGTTTGTTGGATCTATCTGCATCCTCCCTAGAGGAGTAATTTGTTTTTAATATTTTTCTATTTATTTTCAAGACATTGTATCCTTTGTTAATAGTAATTTTATAGTGATTTTTAGAAATATGTACAAATATATATTTTCATGTGAGGATTTAGATATACCCATGATTGGGGATTTTATATTTTAGAATTTGTGTGATATTTTAACATATGAATCATATATATATATATATATATGTTAATTTAGTATTTTAGTAGTCATCAGCTATATATAGGTTCATAACATATTAAAGTTATGCAATGTTAGTAGGTGTGCCCGATCTGGTAGTTATTTGCTTTTTAACAATAGGAAAATTTTATCTACATATCATAATTCTAGAGATTACGAGTCTATTGCGGCTAAGGATTATATTATATATTACTATATTATTGTTTTTAAATTAAATGGTGCGGTTTACTACCAGCACCGCATTGGTAAATAATGCACTATACACGTAACCATTAGGGTGTGTATCAGTTCAAGCACCCCATTGGTTAGTTGGTCGCAAGTGTAACTCCCAGCATCTAGACACACCTACATACATGCGCGGTGCGCATTTGAGGACGCCGTACTGATTGTTATAAGTTCGTGGTTTTTATGTGTTGTATTATACACTTATGCACCTGAGGAAACGGTCACGTACAGACCGAGAAACGTTGTGCCATTAAAGTCTTATATATTTTAAGATTGTAGCCACGAACTTTCTTTTCTACCTTTGGTAATATTTGATTTGCCATCTTACAACCAATATCAAATTTGCCTTGCTGTTTTACTCCTCTTTGGAGAATACTGATTTTAACTGCAACATCCTGGATCGAGTGGATTTTTAGCCAGTCCCTTTTGCAACACTGACTGCAGCCAAGACTAAAAGCGGAGCTGAGACCACCAGCGTAGCTACCTTGATTGGCAGTGACGAGCGGTTTCTCATTACCACAGTGGAGTGGGAGTCAGCTGGACGACTCAGAGGGTCCAGGATGCTTTTGTGACACTTCTCAAGTGTCTGTTATCCTGTGAGTATTTGATTTTACTTGCACTGCGTGTCCCATCTCACTGGTAATCGCACTATGTTGGCGCCTTCTTTTATCTCCTTTTCTGTTTAGTATCTACCCCTGGGCCACCAACAGGGATCGTTTGAAGAAGTGCTTGCCTCATATGATTTGGAGAATACACCCACCACATTTATAACCTCAAGAACTTTGTTTGTTTTTTGGGACGTTATCACTACATCATTGTGTCTATTAGTGACCATTGTTTTGCATTTTATGTTAGTACCCCTTTTATGCTAAGGAGTACATTGATATGACCATATTAATTCACTAGCATTTAATGATATCTGAGTAATGACATAGGAATAACTTTAAATTAATTTTATTTTTGCAACCAATATTATTTTGAATGTTTTATCATAAACACTTTACAATTCATTGGATTAGAGTCAGCAACTTCTAGACCGCTGGCGCACTAATTATATTTTTTTATATATATATTTTTGTTATTGTATATACTTGTTACCTACATTACTTACATTACATCTGCATATAACAGTATTGTGTTATTATATATACTTGTTACCTACATTATGTACATTACATCTGCATATAACAGTATTGTGTTATTATATATACTTGTTACCTACATTACGTACATTACATCTGCCTATAACAGTATTGTGTTATTGTATATACTTGTTACATACATTACGTACATTACATCTGCTTATAACAGTATTGTGTTAATGTATATACTTGTTACCGACATTACGTACATTACATCTGCTTATAACAGTATTGTGTTATTGTATATATTTGTTACCTACATTAGGTACATTAAATCTGCTTATAACAGTATTGTGTTATTGTATATACTTGTTACCTACAAAACGTACATTACATCTGCTTATAACTGTATTGTGTTATTGTATATACTTGTTACCTACATTACGTACATTACATCTGCTTATAACAGTATTGTGTTATTGTATATACTTGTTACCTACATTACGTACATTACATCTGCTTATAACAGTATTGTGTTATTGTATATACTTGTTACCTACATTAAGTACATTACATCTGCATATAACAGTATTGTGTTATTGTATATACTTGTTACCTACATTACGTATATTACATCTGCTTATAACAGTATTGTGTTATTGTATATACTTGTTACCTACTTTACGTACATTACATCTGCTTATAACAGTATTGTGTTATTGTATATACTTGTTACCTACATTACGTACATTAAATCTGCATATAACAGTATTGTGTTATTGTATATACTTGTTACCGACATTACGTACATTACATCTGCTTATAACAGTATTGTGTAATTGTTACCTACATTACGTACATTTCATCTGCTTATAACAGTATTGTGTTATTGTATATACTTGTTACCTACATTACGTACATTACATCTGCATATAACAGTATTGTGTTATTATATATACTTGTTACCTACATTACGTACATTACATCTGCTTATAAGAGTATTGTGTTATTGTATATACTTGTTACCTACATTACGTACATTACATCTGCTTATAACAGTATTGTGTTATTGTATATACTTGTTACCTCCATTACGTACATTACATCTGCATAAAACAGTATTGTGTTATTGTATATACGTGTTACCTACATTATGTACATTACATCTGCATACAACAGTTTTGTGTTATTATATATACTTGTTACCTACATTATGTACATTACATCTGCTTATAACAGCATTGTGTTATTGTATATACTTGTTACCTACATTATGTACATTACATCTGCTTATAACAGTATTGTGTTATTGTATATACTTGTTACCTACATTACGTACATTATATCTGCATATAACAGTATTATCTTATTGTATATACTTGTTACCTACATTATGTACATTACATCTTCCTATAACAGTATTGTGTTATTATATATACTTGTTACCTACATTATGTACATTACATCTGCTTATAACAGCATTGTGTTATTGTATATACTTGTTACCTACATTACGTACATTACATCTGCATATAACAGTATTGTGTAATTGTATATACGTGTTACCTACATTACGTACATTGCATCTGCTTATAAAAGTATTGTGTTATTGTATATACTTGTTACCTACATTACGTACATTACATCTGCTTATAACAGTATTGTGTTATTGTATATACTTGTTACCTACATTACGTACATTACATCTGCATATAACAGTATTATGTTATTGTATATACTTGTTACCTACATTACGTACATTACATCTGCTTATAACAGTATTGTGTTATTATATATACTTGTTACCTACATTATGTACATTACATCTGCTTATAACAGTATTGTGTTATTGTATATACTTGTTACCTACATTACTTACATTACATCTGCATATAACAGTATTGTGTTATTATATATACTTGTTACCTACATTATGTACATTACATCTGCATATAACAGTATTGTGTTATTATATATACTTGTTACCTACATTACGTACATTACATCTGCCTATAACAGTATTGTGTTATTGTATATACTTGTTACCTACATTACGTACATTACATCTGCTTATAACAGTATTGTGTTATTGTATATACTTGTTACCGACATTACGTACATTACATCTGCTTATAACAGTATTGTGTTATTGTATATATTTGTTACCTACATTAGGTACATTAAATCTGCTTATAACAGTATTGTGTTATTGTATATACTTGTTACCTACATTACGTACATTACATCTGCTTATAACAGTATTGTGTTATTGTATATACTTGTTACCTACATTACGTACATTACATCTGCTTATAACTGTATTGTGTTATTGTATATACTTGTTACCTACATTATGTACATTACATCTGCATATAACAGTATTGTGTTATTATATATACTTGTTACCTACATTACGTACATTTCATCTGCTTATAACAGTATTGTGTTATTGTATATACTTGTTACCTACATTACGTACATTACATCTGCATATAACAGTATTGTGTTATTGTATATACTTGTTACCTACATTATGTACATTACATCTGCTTATAACAGTATTGTGTTATTGTATATACTTGTTACCGACATTACGTACATTACATCTGCTTATAACAGTATTGTGTAATTGTTACCTACATTACGTACATTTCATCTGCTTATAACAGTATTGTGTTATTGTATATACTTGTTACCTATATTAGGTACATTACATCTGCTTATAACAGTATTGTGTTATTGTATATACTTGTTACCGACATTACATACATTACATCTGCTTATAACAGTATTGTGTTATTGTTACCTACATTACGTACATTACATCTGCTTATAACAGTATTTTGTTATTGTATATACTTGTTACCTACATTACGTACATTACATCTGCTTATAAGAGTATTGTGTTATTGTATATACTTGTTACCTACATTACGTACATTACATCTGCTTATAACAGTATTGTGTTATTATATATACTTGTTATCTACATTATGTACATTACATCTGCTTATAACAGTATTGTGTTATTTTATATACTTGTTACTTACATTACTTACATTACATCTGCATATAACAGTATTGTGTTATTATATATACTTGTTACCTAAATTACGTACATTACATCTGCTTATAACAGTATTGCGTTATTGTATATACTTGTTACCTACATTATGTACATTGCATCTGCATATAACAGTATTATGTTATTGTATATACTTGTTACCTACATTACGTACATTACATCTTCTTATAACAGTATTGGGTTATTGTATATACTTGTTACCTACATTACTAGGCTGACCATATTGCCGCTTTAAAAAGGGACACGTATAAAAATTACGTATGTCAGGGCTGTTTTCAGGGCTGTTTAAAGAAATAGTTTGTATGAAAACCCTGACATATGTATTTTTCATATGTGTTCCTTCTTAAAGCGGCAATATGGTCAGCCTATACATTATGTACATTACATCTGCTTATAACAGTATTGTGTTATTGTATATACTTGTTACCTACATTACGTACATTACATCTGCTTATAACAGTAATGTGTTATTGTATATACTTGTTACTTACATTACGTACATTACATCTGCTTATAACAGTATTGTGTTATTGTATATACTTGTTACCTACATTACGTACATTATATCTGCATATAACAGTATTGTGTTATTCTATATACTTGTTACCTACATTATGTACATTACATCTGCGTATAACAGTATTGTGTTATTGTATATATTTGTTACCTACATTACGTACATTACATATGCTTATAACAGTATTGTGTTATTGTATATACTTGTTACCTACATTACGTACATTACATCTGTTTATAACAGTATTGTGTTATTGTATATAATTGTTACCTACATTACGTACATTACATCTGCTTATAACAGTATTGTGTTATTGTATATACTTGTTACCTACATTATTATGTACATTACATCTGCCTATAACAGTATTATGTTATTGTATATACTTGTTACCTACATTACGTACATTACATCTCCTTATAACAGTATTGTGTTATCGTATATACTTGTTACCTACATTATGTACATTAGATCTGCTTATAACAGTA
Source organism: Bombina bombina (assembly GCF_027579735.1). NCBI lineage: Eukaryota > Metazoa > Chordata > Amphibia > Anura > Bombinatoridae > Bombina > Bombina bombina. Next base: position 535,871,801 of record NC_069504.1, on the reverse strand, counting down.
TTGTGTTATTGTATATTCTTGTTACCTACATTACGTACATTACATCTGCTTATAACAGTATTGTGTTATTGTAGAACACTTCATTAAAGGGACATTAAACACTTTAAGATGATAATATAAAATAATAAATTATATATATAAAACAACTCTTCAATATACTTTCATTATTTATTTTGTCCTCTTTGCCTGTAATTCCATTCTGAAATTGTGAGCTTTTCAGTTCCTGTTAGAAATGGAAGTGCAGAACACTGTTAAATCCAGCACAACCATTGGCTGCACACTCTAGTGACCTATTTATAAAGGTCCCTAATTGGCCACAGCAGAGAAGGTAACACAAGTTACAACATGGCATCTCCCAGTGTTTTATAGACACTAAGGCCTAGATTTAGAGTTCGGCGGTAGCCGTCAAAACCAGCGTTAGAGGCTCCTAACGCTGGTTTTGGCCGCCCGCTGGTATTTGGAGTCAGTGATTAAAGGGTCTAACGCTCACTTTACAGCCGCGACTTTTCCATACCGCAGATCCCCCTACGCCATTTGCGTAGCCTATCTTTTCAATGGGATCTTTCTAACGCTGGTATTTAGAGTCGTTTCTGCAGTGAGCGTTAGAGCTCTAACGACAAGATTCCAGCCACCTGAAAAAAGCAGGAGTTAAGAGCTTTCTGGCTAACGCCGGTTTATAAAGCTCTTAACTACTGTACCCTAAAGTACACTAACACCCATAAACTACCTATGTACCCCTAAACCGAGGTCCCCCCACATCGCCGCCACTCGATTAAAATTTTTAACCCCTAATCTGCCGACCGCCACCTACGTTATACTTATGTACCCCTAATCTGCTGCCCCTAACCCCGCCGACCCCTATATTATATTTATTAACCCCTAACTTGCCCCCCACAACGTCGCCGCAAGCTACTTAAAATAATTAACCCCTAATCTTCCGACCGCAAATCGCCGCCACCTACGTTATCCCTATGTACCCCTAATCTTCTGCCCCTAACATCGCCGACCCCTATGTTATATTTATTAACCCCTAATCTGCCCCCCACAACGTCGCCGACACCTACCTACACTTATTAACCCCTAATCTGCCGAGCGGACCTGAGCGCTACTATAATAAAGTTATTAACCCCTAATCCGCCTCACTAACCCTATCATAAATAGTATTAACCCCTAATCTGCCCTCCCTAACATCGCCGACACCTACCTTCAATTATTAACCCCTAATCTGCCGACCGGAGCTCACCGCTATTCTAATAAATGTATTAACCCCTAAAGCTAAGTCTAACCCTAACACTAACACCCCCCTAAGTTAAATATAATTTTTATCTAACGAAATAAATTAACTCTTATTAAATAAATGATTCCTATTTAAAGCTAAATACTTACCTGTAAAATAAATCCTAATATAGCTACAATATAAATTACATTTATATTATAGCTATTTTAGGATTAATATTTATTTTACAGGTAACTTTGTATTTATTTTAACCAGGTACAATAGCTATTAAATAGTTAAGAACTATTTAATAGTTACCTAGTTAAAATAATTACAAATTTACCTGTAAAATAAATCCTAACCTAAGATATAATTAAACCTAACACTACCCTATCAATAAAATAATTAAATAAACTACCTACAATTACCTACAATTAACCTAACACTACACTATCAATAAATTAATTAAACACAATTGCTACAAATAAATACAATTAAATAAACTATCTAAAGTACAAAAAATAAAAAAGAACTAAGTTACAGAAAATAAAAAAATATTTACAAACATAAGAAAAATATTACAACAATTTTAAACTAATTACACCTACTCTAAGCCCCCTAATAAAATAACAAAGACCCCCAAAATAAAAAATTCCCTACCCTATTCTAAAATACAAAAATTACAAGCTCTTTTACCTTACCAGCCCTGAACAGGGCCCTTTGCGGGGCATGCCCCAAGAATTTCAGCTCTTTTGCCTGTAAAAAAAAACATACAATACCCCCCCCCCAACATTACAACCCACCACCCATATACCCCTAATCTAACCCAAACCCCCTTAAATAAACCTAACACTAATCCCCTGAAGATCTTCCTACCTTGTCTTCACCATCCAGGTATCACCGATCCGTCCTGGCTCCAAGATCTTCATCCAACCCAAGCGGGGGTTGGCGATCCATAATCCGGTGCTCCAAAGTCTTCCTCCTATCCGGCAAGAAGAGGACATCCGGACCGGCAAACATCTTCTCCAAGCGGCATCTTCTATGTTCTTCCATCCGATGACGACCGGCTCCATCTTGAAGACCTCCAGCGCGGATCCATCCTCTTCTTCCGACGACTAGACGACAAATGACGGTTCCTTTAAGGGACGTCATCCAAGATGGCGTCCCTCGAATTCCGATTGGCTGATAGGATTCTATCAGCCAATCGGAATTAAGGTAGGAATATTCTGATTGGCTGATGGAATCAGCCAATCAGAATCAAGTTCAATCCGATTGGCTGATCCAATCAGCCAATCAGATTGAGCTCGCATTCTATTGGCTGTTCCGATCAGCCAATAGAATGCGAGCTCAATCTGATTGGCTGATTGGATCAGCCAATCGGATTGAACTTGATTCTGATTGGCTGATGGAATCAGCCAATCAGAATATTCCTACCTTAATTCCGATTGGCTGATAGAATCCTATCAGCCAATCGGAATTCGAGGGACGCCATCTTGGATGACGTCCCTTAAAGGAACCGTCATTCGTCGTCTAGTCGTCGGAAGAAGAGGATGGATCCGCGCTGGAGGTCTTCAAGATGGAGCCGGTCGTCATCGGATGGAAGAACATAGAAGATGCCGCTTGGAGAAGATGTTTGCCGGTCCGGATGTCCTCTTCTTGCCGGATAGGAGGAAGACTTTGGAGCACCGGATTATGGATCGCCAACCCCCGCTTGGGTTGGATGAAGATCTTGGAGCCAGGACGGATCGGTGATACCTGGATGGTGAAGACAAGGTAGGAAGATCTTCAGGGGATTAGTGTTAGGTTTATTTAAGGGGGTTTGGGTTAGATTAGGGGTATGTGGGTGGTGGGTTGTAATGTTGGGGGGGGGTATTGTATGTTTTTTTTTACAGGCAAAAGAGCTGAAATTCTTGGGGCATGCCCCGCAAAGGGCCCTGTTCAGGGCTGGTAAGGTAAAAGAGCTTGTAATTTTTGTATTTTAGAATAGGGTAGGGAATTTTTTATTTTGGGGGTCTTTGTTATTTTATTAGGGGGCTTAGAGTAGGTGTAATTAGTTTAAAATTGTTGTAATATTTTTCTTATGTTTGTAAATATTTTTTTATTTTCTGTAACTTAGTTCTTTTTTATTTTTTGTACTTTAGATAGTTTATTTAATTGTATTTATTTGTAGCAATTGTGTTTAATTAATTTATTGATAGTGTAGTGTTAGGTTAATTGTAGGTAATTGTAGGTAGTTTATTTAATTATTTTATTGATAGGGTAGTGTTAGGTTTAATTATATCTTAGGTTAGGATTTATTTTACAGGTAAATTTGTAATTATTTTAACTAGGTAACTATTAAATAGTTCTTAACTATTTAATAGCTATTGTACCTGGTTAAAATAAATACAAAGTTACCTGTAAAATAAATATTAATCCTAAAATAGCTATAATATAAATGTAATTTATATTGTAGCTATATTAGGATTTATTTTACAGGTAAGTATTTAGCTTTAAATAGGAATCATTTATTTAATAAGAGTTAATTTATTTCGTTAGATAAAAATTATATTTAACTTAGGGGGGTGTTAGTGTTAGGGTTAGACTTAGCTTTAGGGGTTAATACATTTATTAGAATAGCGGTGAGCTCCGGTCGGCAGATTAGGGGTTAATAATTGAAGGTAGGTGTCGGCGATGTTAGGGAGGGCAGATTAGGGGTTAATACTATTTATGATAGGGTTAGTGAGGCGGATTAGGGGTTAATAACTTTATTATAGTAGCGCTCAGGTCCGCACGGCAGATTAGGGGTTAATAAGTGTAGGTAGGTGTCGGCGACGTTGTGGGGGGCAGATTAGGGGTTAATAAATATAACATAGGGGTCGGCGATGTTAGGGGCAGAAGATTAGGGGTACATAGGGATAACGTAGGTGGCGGCGATTTGCGGTCGGAAGATTAGGGGTTAATTATTTTAAGTAGCTTGCGGCGACGTTGTGGGGGGCAAGTTAGGGGTTAATAAATATAATATAGGGGTCGGCGGGGTTAGGGGCAGCAGATTAGGGGTACATAGGGATAACGTAGGTGGCGGCGGTTTACAGAGCGGCAGATTAGGGGTTAAAAGTGTAATGCAGGGGTCAGCGATAGCGGGGGCGGCAGATTAGGGGTTAATAAGTGTAAGGCTAGGGGTGTTTAGACTCGGGGTACATGTTAGAGTGTTAGGTGCAGACGTAGGAAGTGTTTCCCCATAGGAAACAATGGGGCTGCGTTAGGAGCTGAACGCTGCTTTTTTGCAGGTGTTAGTTTTTTTTTTCAGCTCAAACAGCCCCATTGTTTCCTATGGGAGAATCGTGCACGAGCACGTTTTTGAGGCCGGCCGCGTCCGTAAGCAACTCTGGTATCGAGAGTTGTATTTGCGGTAAAAATGCTCTACGCTCCTTTTTTGGAGCCTAACGCAGCATTTGTTTGAACTCTCGATACCAGAGTTAAATTTATGGTGCGGCCAGAAAAAACCCCGCGGAGCGTTAACAGCCCTTTTACCGCCAAACTCCAAATCTAGCCGTTAAACTTTACACTTATTTTGTCACTTTTTAAACAACTAATGAAACTTTAAAAATACATCTACATGTTAGTCATGGACTAATCTTTTCTTTGAATACATCATTCTTTCTAGCACGTATTTAGTGTTTAATATCCCTTTAAAGTGTCACCATTATAAATTAAAAAATAAACAATAATTTATGAAATGTGATACTTTCAATCAGCCATTATCAGAGTTATTAGTCTAAAATCCTTTCTATTAAAATAAAAACATAATTTATGTAAGAACTTACCTGATAAATTAATTTCTTTCATATTGGCAAGAGTCCATGAGCTAGTGACGTATGGGATATACATTCCTACCAGGAGGGGCAAAGTTTCCCAAATCTCAAAATGCCTATAAATACACCCCTAACCACACCCACAATTCAGTTTAATGAATAGCCAAGAAGTGGGGTGATAAGAAAGGAGCAAAAGCATCAAACAAGGAATTGGAATAATTGTGCTTTATACAAAAAAATCATAATCACCACAAAAAGGGTGGGCCTCATGGACTCTTGCCAATATGAAAGAAATTAATTTATCAGGTAAGTTCTTACATAAATTATGTTTTCTTTCATGTAATTGGCAAGAGTCCATGAGCTAGTGACGAATGGGATACAGATACCCAAGATGTGGAACTTCCACGCAAGATTCACTAGAGAGGGAGGGATAAAATAAAGACAGCCAATTCCGCTAAAAAAATAATCCACAACCCAAATCAAAAAGTTTTAATCTTATAATGAAAAAAAATGAAATTATAAGCAGAAGAATCAAACTGAAACAGCTGCCTGAAGTACTTTTCTACAAAAAAACTGCTTCAGAAGAAGAAAAAACATCAAAATGGTAGAATTTAGTAAAAGTATGCAAAGAAGACCAAGTTGCTGCTTTGCAAATCTGATCAACAGAAGCTTCATTCCTAAAAGCCCAGGAAGTAGAAACTGATTTAGTAGAATGAGCCGTAATCCTTTGAGGCAGGGATTTACCCGACTCCACATAAGCATGATGAATCAAAGACTTTAACCAAGACGCCAAAGAAATTGCAGAAGCCTTCTGACCTTTCCTAGAACCATAAAAGATAACAAATAGACTAGAAGTCTTTCTGAAATCTTTAGTAGCTTCAACATAATATTTCAAAGCTCTTACTACATCCAAAGAATGTAAAGATCTCTCCAGAGAATTCTTAGGATTAGGACACAATGAAGGGACAACAATTTCCCTACTAATGTTGTTAGAATTCACAACTTTAGGTAAAAAATTAAATGAAGTCCGCAACACCGCCTTATTCTGATGAAAAATCAGAAAAGGAGATTCACAAAAAGAGCAGATAAGTCAGAAACTCTTCTAGCAGAAGAGATGGACAAAAGGAACAAAGCTTTCCAATAAAGTAATTTAATATCCAGAGAATGCATAGGTTCAAACGGAGGAGCCTGTAAAGCCCTCAGAAACAAATTAAGACTCCAAGGAGGAGAGATTGACTCAATGACAGGCTTAATACGAACCAAAGCCTGTACAAAACAATGAATATCAGTATGATTAGCAATCTTTCTGTGAAAAAGAACAGAAAGAGCAGAGATTTGTCCTTTCATGGAACGTGCAGACAAACTTTTTTCCAAACCATCCTGAAGAAACTGTAAAATTCTAGGAAATCTAAAAGAATGCCAAGAGAATTTATGAGAAGAACACTAAGAAATGTAAGACTTCCAAACTCAGTAATAAATCTTTCTAGACACAGATTTACGAGCCTGTAACATAGTATTAATCACTGAATCATAGAAACCTCTATGATTAAGTATTAAGCGTTCAATCTCCATACCTTCAAATTTAATGATTTGAGATCCTTATGGAAAAATGGGCCTTGAGATAGAAGGTCTGGCCTAAACAGAAGTGTCCAAGGTAGGCAACTGGCCATCCGAACGAGATCGACATACCAAAACCTGTGTGGCCATGCTGGAGCCACCAGCAGTACAAACTAACGCTCCATTAGGATTTTGGAAATCACTTTTGGAAGAAGAACTAGAGGAGGAAAGATATAAGCAGGTTGATAATTCCAAGGAAGTGACAACGCGTCCACCACTTCCGCCTGAGGATCCATGGATCTGGACAGATACCTGGGAAGTTTCTTGTTTAGATGAGAAGCCATCAGATCTATTTCTGGAGTCCCCAGATTTGAAAAATCTGAAAAAATACCTCTGGGTGAAGAGACCATTCGCTCGGATGTAACGTCTGGCGACTGAGATAATCTGCTTCCCAATTGTCTATACCTGGGATGTGAACCACAGAGATTAGACAGGAGCTGGATTCCGCCCATACAAGTATCCTAGATACTTCTTTCATAGCCTGAGGACTGTGAGTCCCACCTTGATGATTGACATATGCCACGGTTGTGACATTGTCTGTCTAAAAAAAATAAACGATTCTGAAGAGCTCTGAAAATCGCATGGAGTTCCAAAATGTTGATTGGTAATCTCGCCTCCTGAGATTCCCAAACCCCCTGCGCTGTCAGAGATCCCCATACAGCTCCCCAACCTGAAAGACTTGCATCTGTTGAGATCACAGTCCAGGTTGGACGAACAAAAGAGCCCCCTTGAATTAAACGATGGTGATCCAACCACCAAGTCAGAGAAGATTGAACATTGGGATTTAAGGATATTAATTGTGATATCTTTGTATAATCCCTGCACCATTGGTTCAGCATACAAAGCTGGAGAGGTCTCATGTGAAAACGAGCAAAAGGGATCGCATCCGATGCAGAATTTCCATGCACAAAGCTACCGAAGGGAATGATTGAGACTGAAGGTTTTAACAAGCTGAAAACAATTTCAGACATCTCTTTCCTGTTAGAGACAAAGTCATGGACACTGAATAAATTTGGAAACCCAAAAAGTTTACCCTTGTCTGAGGAATCAAGGAACTCTTTGGTAAATTGATCCTCCAACCATGTCTTTCAAGAAACAACACAAGTTGATTTGTATGACATTCTGCAGAATGTAAAGACTGAGCAACTACCAAGATATCATCCAAATAAGGAAATACCGCAATACCCTGTTCTCTGATTACAGAGAGAAGGGCACCGAGAACCTTTGAAAAGATCCTTGGAGCTGTTGCTAGGCCAAAAGGAAGAGCAACAAACTGGTAATGCTTGTCTAGAAAAGAGAATCTCAGGAACTGATAGTGGTCTGGATGAATTGGAATATGAAGATATGCATCCTGTAAGTCTATTGTAGACATATAATGCCCTTGCTGAACAAAAGGCAGAATAGTCCTTATAGTCACCATTTTGAATGTTGGTATCCTTAAATAACGATTAAATATTTTCAGATCCAGAACTGGTCTGAAAGAATTCTCCTTCTTTGGTACAATGAACAGATTTGAGTAAAACCCCAGACCCCGTTCCAGATCTGGAACTGGCACAATTACCCCAGCCAACTCCAGGTTTTAAACACATTTCAGAAACTCCTGAGCCTTTACTGGGTTTACTGGAATGCGTGAGAGGAAAAATCTTTTCACAGGCGGTCTTACCTTGAAACCTATTCTGTACCCTTGAGAAACAATGTTCTGAATCCAAAGACTTTGAATCGAATTGGTCCAAACATCTTTGAAAAATCGTAACCTGCCCCCTACCAGCACCTTCATGTGGATTTGGGAGCTGGTTTTGACTTTCTAAAAGGCTTTGATTTATTCCAGACTGGAGAAGGTTTCCAAACGGAAACTGTTCCTTTAGGGGAAGGGTCAGGCTTCTGTTCCTTATTCTGACGAAAGGAACAAAAACGATTAGCAGCCCTATATTTACCTTTTAGATTTTTTGTCCTGAGGAAAAAAGGCTCCCTTCCCCCCAGTAACAGTTGAAATTATTGAATCCAACTGAGAACCAAATAATTTATTACCTTGGAAAGAAAGAGAAAGCAATGTTGACTTAGAAGTCATATCTGCATTCCAACAGGCCCATTTATCAAAGGGCTTGCGGACCTGATCCGACACTGCGGATCAGGTCCGCAAGACCTCGCTAAATGCGGAGAGCAATACGCTCTCCGCATTTAACATTGCACCAGCAGCTCACAAGAGCTGCTGGTGCAACGCCGCCCCCTGCTGACTCGCGGCCAATCGGCCGCCAGCAGGGAGCTGTCAATCAACCCGATCGTATTCGATTGGGTTGATGTCTGGCGATTCCTGTCCGCCTGTTCAGAGCAGGCAGACAGGGTTATGGAGCAGCAGTCTTTAGACCGCTGCTTCATAAGTTGTGTTTCTGGCGAGTCTGAAGACTCGCCAGAAACACGGCCCTTCAAGCTCCATACGGAGCTTGATAAATGGGCCTGTTAGACTTAAGCCATAAAGCTCTTCAAGCTAAAATAGCTAAAGACATATACCTGACATCAATCCTAATGATATCAAAAATGGCATCACAAACAAAGTTATTAGCATGTTGAAGAAGTTTAACAATGCTATAAGCATTATGGTCTGACACTTGTTGCGCTAAAGTCTCCAACCATAAGGTGGAAGCTGCAGCAACATCAGCCAAAGAAATAGCAGGTCTAAGAAGATTACCTGAACATAAATAAGCCTTCCTTAGAAAGGATTCAAGCTTCCTATTTAAAGGATCCTTAAAAGAAGTACTATCTGCCTTAGGAATAGTAGTACGTTTAGCAAGAGTAGAGATAGCCCCATCAACTTTGGGGATTTTTTCCCAAAACTCTAATCTATCAGATGGCAAAGGGTACAATTTATTAAACCTTGGAGAAGGAGTAAATGAAGTACCCAGACTATTCAATTCCCTAGAAATTACTTCTGAAATAGCATCAGGAACTGGAAAAACTTCTGGAATAACTACATGAGGTTTAAAAAGTGAATTTAAACGCTTATTAGTTTTAATATCAAGATGACTAGACTCCTCCATATCTAATGCAATCAACAATTCTTTATGTAAAGAACGAATAAACTCCATCTTAAACAAATATGAAGATTTATCAGTGTCAATATCTGAGGCAGAATCTTCTGAACCAGATAGATCCTCATCAGACATAGATAAGTCAGAATGATGGTGGTCATTTAAAAATTCATCTGAAATATGAGAAGTTTTAAAAGACCTTTTACGTTTACTAGAAGGAGGAATAACAGACAGAGCCTTCCGAATAGAATTAGAAACAAATTCTCTTACATTAACAGGAACATCCTGAACATTAGATGTTGAAGGAACAACAACAGGTAATGGATTATTACTAATGGAAATATTATCCGCGTTAGATAGTTTATCATGACAACTAACACAAACTACAGCCGGAGGAACAGTTACCAAAAGTTTACAACAAATGCACTTAGCTTTGTTAGAACCAACATCAGGCAGCGTCTTTCCAGAAGTAGATTCTGATCCAGGGTCAGGTAGTGACATTTTGCAATATGTAATAGAAAAAAACAACATATAAAGCAAAATTATCAAATTTCGTAAATGACAGTTTCAGGAATGGGAAAAAATGCAAAACAAAACAAGCCTCTAGCAACCAGAAGCAACTAAAAAGTGAGACTGAAATAATGTGGAAAAAAAAACTGACGCCAAGTATGACGCCCACATTTTTTGGCATCAAAAACGTCTGCAACAAACATGCGTCAAAAATGATGCAACCACGTGAAAACTTCCGGCGTCAACTATGATGCCGTAAATGGCGATATTCTCTGGCCAAAAAAGTCTCGCGCCAAAAATGACGCAATAAATTGTAGCATTTTCTGCACCCGCAAGCCTAACAGCCCGCAATTTAGAAGAAAAAAAGTCAATTGAAAATTTTAAGGTAAGAAAAATATTTTATTCATATGCATTTTCCCAAAAAATGTAACTGACAGTCTGAAAGAAGGAACACTGATTTTCCTGAAGCATGGCAAATATAAGTTTAAAACATATATTTAGAACTTTACATATAAAGTGCCCAACTATAGCTTAGAGTGTCATGAATAAAATAAGACTTACTTACCCTAAGACACTCATCTACATATAGTAGATAGCCAAACCAGTACTGAAACGAGAATCAGTAGAGGTAATGGTATATAAGAGTATATCGTCGATCTGAAAAGGGAGGTAGGAGAAGAAATCTCTACGACCGATAACAGAGAACCTATGAAATAGATCCCCTAGAGGAAGACCATGGTATTCAAATAGGCAATACTCTCTACACATCCCTCTGACATTCACTGCACTCTGAGATAAAAAACGGGCTTAAGCCTGCTGCGAAGCGCATATCAACGTAGGAATCTAGCACAAACTTACTTCACCACCTCCATGGGAAGCAAAGTTTGTAAAACTGAATTGTGGGTGTGGTGAGGGGTGTATTTATAGGCATTTTGAGGTTTGGGAAACTTTGCCCCTCCTGGTAGGAATGTATATCCCATACGTCACTAGCTCATGGACTCTTGCCAATTACATGAAAGAAAAAAAAAGTCCTAAAATAACAGTATATTTTAAGTGAGGTTAAAGTCACCTTGGCATCATATGAAATTTGATAATTCAGATAGATTATACAACTTTCCAATTTACTCCTGTTATCAATTGTTCTTCATTCTCCTTGTATCTTTTATTAAAGGCGCAGCAATGCACTCCTGGGAGCTAACTGAACACATTTGTAAACCAATGAAAATGTGCATACAAGTTCACCCACCAATCAGCAGCTAGCTCAAAACTCCTGAGCCTATATAGCTATGCTTTTCAACAATGGATACCAAGAGATTGAAACTAATTAGATAACAGAAGTAAATTGGAAAGTTATATAAAATTGTATGCTCTATCTGAATCATGAAAGAAAAATGTCCCTTTAATTACACCCAGCTCACAGTGATCCTTAGTGACTTCTAATCCTAATTACAATTTTAGGTACCTTCTTCAAATAATTATTGATTTGATCAATATGAACCTTCATTTACACATTTTGCTTGTTACTCATTACAGTGAAATTATAGTTCAGCTTTCAACTACATTTTTCATGATATAACTGAGTTATGTGCAGGTGAGTGCTTTCATTTCTGGTGAGTATTACTTTGACGCATGATGGTTTCCTGTTTGGTGCCATTTTGATATACAATATTGATGCCCTTCAGCATTAGTTTTACAGATTTATAAAGAGGCTTATGAAAATGAAAACGCTAGCATTCTAAACAGTTTCTCCAAAACAAACACTATTACAAACTGGGGAGCAAATAATATGTTATGTAAATAACTAAAAAAAAGAATTGTAACTTAAAAAAAAATATGAACACTTCTCATAACAACATTCTAAATGTGGTGGTATTGAATTTTCCTGATTTTATTTGTTTCAGTATTACATTGTAAAAAAGTAAAAACAAATGTAAAATGACTAATGAGGTGTGTCTTCAGAATGTGATTAAGGCCTGCAATAGAAAATTACATTGAAGCAGGAGGGCATAAGAGGGCATGTCATTAACTTTTTTAAACTGTCTCTAGTGACCGTTACCTTCACTGTGAACTTCCCCGTACCTATGCCAGTAAATCATCTATACTTATTATTCCTCTGTAGGTGGTGTTAGTCGATAAGATCCTTCAAAACTGACATCCTAATTTTTATAGATTTCTAGTTGTTATCTCACATTTCCAAAGTTCATCTGGTACAGCGATCTAAGAAAGACCTAGTTATGAGCTTTCAATGCATCAGTAAATCTTTAGAACCATAAGGAAGTCTCACATTGAGAAGAGTAAAATGATAAATCTAAAAATACCATGTCATTTAGAGTGAAGCTTTTATACAGAAATGCAGACAGGAAACTTATTTATCACATCGGGTTTTTTAAATGTATTCCCTGCAGAATCGCTAAATCTATTTACCAGATATGAATGTTGGCTTTTGGAAAATGACTGTATTTTCAAATTCAGCTTGAAAAAAAATATATATCTGAGTTTATAAAGCATAGCTTATGCCTAAAAACTGCTAGAAGGACAGAAATATAAAACAAATCAATATTTGAGTAAAAATCAAATACAAATGTGACTTGACATTGTCTAATGAGTTTCAGAGTTTTATTCATGTGTCTATAGAAAGAAAACATCCAAAAATGTAAATATATACATTAAACTGCATATGTGTTTGGTTGTAAGAGATACAGAGAAATCTCACTAGTGAGTACAATATATTAGTGAATACAAAGGGGAAGAATGTATTTGTTATTTTGCTGGGTGGGGGGTTCTGACTCTTTTCTGAGGATAAGTTACATCATAATAATAGTTTGGGCTTCATTACTTCACTCTATCAGAATTTGAATGATATTAAGAGGAATTGGTTGTTCTCTTACTGTTGCAGGTATATATTTCATTATTATGCATTTTAATCAGGTAACGATAAGCTTCAGGAGTGCTCATATATTTCGAGATAAATTCATATTGCATTATACCATCAGGTTAATGTGTATAATGTGTAAGTAAATAGACTGCATACAACTTGATCTAAAAGAGTATTAAAGAGACAGTCTAGTTAAAATTAATATTTCATGATTCAGGTAGGGCATGCAATTTTAAACAACTTTCCACTTGACTTTTATAATCAAATTTGCATTATTCTCTTGGTATTCTTGGTTGAAGGCTAAACCTAGGTAGGCTCATAGGATGATTTCTAAGCCATTGAATGCAGCCTCTTATCTCAGTGCATTCTATAAGCTTTTCACAGCTAGACAGTGATAGTTCATGTGTGTGATATAGATAACATTGATATACATTGATATACATTGATATAGATAACTGGCTGAAATGCAAGTTTGTAAAAAGCACTGAGATAAGGGGGCAGTCTGCAGAGGCTTAGATACAAAATAATCACATAGGTGAAAAGTGTATTAATATAACAGTGTTGGTGATGCAAAATTGGAGGATGGGTATTAAAGGGATTATCCATCTATTTAAACAATAACATTTTTCAAGTAGACTGTCTCTCCATGACTAACCCTTTAATTTCCAATTTTATATTTTTACCATTTCATTTTATAAACAAAGGCATGCATATACAGTATTGTGTCTAATAAATTAACTCTCAAAATCCTCACCTTAAGCAGAGTATAAAAATAAGAATGTAGAATTAGCTTAAAAAAAAGCACCATCATCAGTAGTGAGCTTCTATATATATACAGTATATATATATATATATATATACAGGGAGTGCAGAATTATTAGGCAAATGAGTATTTTGACCACATCATCCTCTTTACGCATGTTGTCTTACTCCAAGCTGTATAGGCTCGAAAGCCTACTACCAATTAAGCATATTAGGTGATGTGCATCTCTGTAATGAGAAGGGGTGTGGTCTAATGACATCAACACCCTATATCAGGTGTGCATAATTATTAGGCATCTTCCTTTCCTTTGGCAAAATGGGTCAAAAGAAGGACTTGACAGGCTCAGAAAAGTAAAAAATAGTGAGATATCTTGCAGAGGGATGCAGCACTCTTAAAATTGCAAAGCTTCTGAAGCATGATCATTGAACAATCAAGCGTTTCATTTAAAATAGTCAACAGGGTCGCAAGAAGTGTGTGGAAAAACCAAGGCGCAAAATAACTGCCCATGAACTGAGAAAAGTCAAGCGTGCAGCTGCCAAGATGCCACTTGCCACCAGTTTGGCCATATTTCAGAGCTGCAACATCACTGGAGTGCCCAAAAGCACAAGGTGTGCAATACTCAGAGACATGGCCAAGGTAAGAAAGGCTGAAAGACGACCACCATTGAACATGACACACAAGCTGAAATGTCAAGACTGGGCCAAGAAATATCTCAAGACTGATTTTTCTAAGGTTTTATGGACTGATGAAATGAGAGTGAGTCTTGATGGGCCAGATGGATGGGCCCGTGGCTGGATTGGTAAAGGGCAGAGAGCTCCAGTCCGACTCAGACGCCAGCAAGGTGGAGGTGGAGTACTGGTTTGGGCTGGTATCATCAAAGATGAGCTTGTGGGGCCTTTTCGGGTTGAGGATGGAGTCAAGCTCAACTCCCAGTCCTACTGCCAGTTTCTGGAAGACACCTTCTTCAAGCAGTGGTACAGGAAGAAGTCTGCATCCTTCAAGAAAAACATGATTTTCATGCAGGACAATGCTCCATCACACGCGTCCAAGTACTCCACAGCGTGGCTGGCAAGAAAGGGTATAAAAGAAGAAAATCTAATGACATGGCCTCCTTGTTCACCTGATCTGAACCCCATTGAGAACCTGTGGTCCATCATCAAATGTGAGATTTACAAGGAGGGAAAACAGTACACCTCTCTGAACAGTGTCTGGGAGGCTGTGGTTGCTGCTGCACGCAATGCTGATGGTGAACAGATCAAAACACTGACAGAATCCATGAATGGCAGGCTTTTGAGTGTCCTTGCAAAGAAAGGTGGCTATATTGGTCACTGATTTATTTTTGTTTTGTTTTTGAATGTCAGAAATGTATATTTGTGAATGTTGAGATGTTATATTGGTTTCACTGGTAAAAATAAATAATTGAAATGGGTATATATTTGTTTTTTGCTAAGTTGTCTAATAATTATGCACAGTAATAGTCACCTGCACACACAGATATCCCCCTAAAATAGCTATAACTAAAAACAAACTAAAAACTACTTCCAAAACTATTCAGCTTTGATATTAATGAGTTTTTTGGGTTTATTGAGAACATGGTTGTTGTTCAATAATAAAATTAATCCTCAAAAATACAACTTGCCTAATAATTCTGCACTCCCTGTATATATATATATATATCCTCTTGAAGCTTTTAATATTTTGATACATTTGATAAAGGCACGATGATGTGCCGAAACGTCATGGTATTATTATCGTTTTAATGGATTGAATAAAGGATTACCTTTTATAAAGACCAGTGAGTGCCTGTGTTCTTGGAGAGGATATGAATTGGCTTGCAGTGCACCTTGGCAGTTGAATTGGTGTAAGATTGTGCTGTCCTTTATCTGGACTGTATATATATATATATATATATATATATATATATATACATAATAGAAATAAGAAAGGCACTCTCCGTATTTTATAGTGAGATAACTTTACTCAGGTGAACGTTTTCGGGGTCACCAAGGTCTGAGGAAGGGGGTGACCCCGAAAACGTTCACATTTTATCTCACTATAAAATACGGAGAGTGCCTTTCTTATTTCTATTATGTATAATAAGAGCACCCCGGAGGCTGAATAAGAAGCAGAGAATGTGGGATCCTGTCTGGTATTTATATATATATATATATATATATATATATATATATATATATATGTGTATATATATATATATATATATATATATATATATATATATATATATATATATATATATATTAATAGCTTCTGTTAGCTCTTGTGACAAGATAAATATGAGTATTAAAATGTGCCCACTGGGAATCCCTTAGAATTTCTGAGGAATCGTCAAATATTTATGCCAAAAAAACACACACATATATATATATATATTTATATATATATATATATTTATATATATAAAAATATATACATATATATATATATATAATATAATATATATATATATATATATCTCCCAGACAAAGTGCACTCCAGATTTTCCACTCAGCAGCCGAAAAATAAATATGCAGCCGAAAAATAAATATAAAGCCAGACAAAAGTGACCATTAATACAAGACCTTTGGAGTGCGCTTTTGTCTGGCTTTATATATATATATATATATATATATATATATATATATATATATATATATATATATATATATATATATACAAATACAAGTTACTAAGTTCCCAATATTATTTAAAAAGTATATTTGTCTCTTGATGTATTTGCAGGCAATTTTTTGCAGCAGTAAAAAATATGTTGTGCTTTGGAAAATGGATGTGCGCTGATACCTCTTTGTTTGTGTAATTACTGGGTCATATTGGCAGCACTCCCAGATGTGGATTTAAACTTTTTGTAAGGTGTGCTAAAAAAACAAATTTTGTATTTGTATTTAAAATTACCAGGGAGACTGACCATCTCCCATTGGTTTAAGCACCCCACCCAAGTTCAGGTGTGCTCATAACAGTGTTATAGAGTTGTGAATAAAAAGCCAGGGAGTTTCATTCTATTATGAAGAGTAAAAGCAGGAATGTTTCAGCCCTCTGTGGCAAAAGGACTGTAGAGTAGGACCAGTCGAATTGGGACACCTTGAAAGTGGTGACTGGCTAAGCAGAATATGGCCATATTGTGTGACTAAGTTCCCAATATTATTTAAAAAAAGTATTGTTGTCTCTTGATGTATTTGCAGGCAATTTCTTGCAGCAGTAAAAAATATGTTGTGCTTTGGAAAATGGATGTGCGCTGATACCTCTTTGTTTGTGTAATTACTGGGTCATATTGGCAGCACTCCCAGATGTGGATTTAAACTTTTTGTAAGGTGTGCTAAAAAAACAAATTTTGTATTTGTATTTAAAATTACCAGGGAGACTGACCATCTCCCATTGGTTTAAGCACCCCACCCAAGTTCAGGTGTGCTCATAACAGTGTTATAGAGTTGTGAATAAAAAGCCAGGGAGTCTCATTCTATTATGAAGAGTAAAAGCAGGAATGTTTCAGCCCTCTGTGGCAAAAGGACTGTAGAGTAGGACCAGTTGAATTTGGGCACCTTGAAATTGGTGACTGGCTAAGCAGAATATGGCCATATTGTGTGACTAAGTTCCCAATATTATTTTAAAAAGTATAGTTGTCTCTTGATGTATTTGCAGGCAATTTTTTGCAGCAGTAAAAAATATGTTGTGCTTTGGAAAATGGATGTGCGCTGATACCTCTTTGTTTGTGTATATATATATATATATATATATATATATATATATATATATATATATATATATATATATATATATATATATATATATATTATTTTCTATATATATATAAAAGTTGAAGCAGGGACTGCACTCACTAAATTTAGTTAAATGAAATACTATTTATTATATGGTAACATTTTGGAGTTTGCAGACGCCTTCCTCAGATCAAGCAGTGATCAATACAAACTGTGCAACTTAAATATTTTAAGTCCCACCCCCACAAGCAATTCAAAAATTGTGCCAAAAAGATAGTAGTCATAGTAACTTAATAATAGTTGCTAGGTTACTGGAATAAGCACAAATCTTTAAACAGTGTAATCAATATGTACAGTGTATAAAGCATCCATATATAGCATTATGGATGCCATTAAATAATTTGTGTACTCATCAATCTTTCCACAATATCACCCCTAATCGAGTGCTTTGTGACAACCCAACATTTAAACATATAACATATAGCAGCCTAACACAGCCTAAAAAAACTGGTCATATATTTAAAACAGCAGCACCCAGTTGTCATAGGTCAAAGGCTGACTCATTAAACAGTTTACATCATATTGCCACAATTCGAATAAACGGTTAAATGGACAGTGTATAGTACTGGAATATATTACACTCTTTATTTGGTAAAATCGCCTGTGATAAGTAATTTTATTAGCAACAAAGCAGACTGCTATGTGTATTCACGATTGTGATAGGTCTGGGTAATTGTGTGTGAATGTGTCAGTAGTTTTCGGTATCTGCATTTACCCTAATTTGCGCAAGTTGTATTTATTAAAAGAAACATCTGTGTGCTTATCCGTGTTGCTGTCAGACCAGGCAAAGCATAGTGTCTATCTGGGAGGCGTAGCCTTATGTTGCGTGAACATGACCCACCCCCTTGGGATTCAACACAAGGCTAATTTGCTTAATAGCAGCGTTCAAGGCCGATAAACAGTTATGCTTGTGTGAATAATCTGATCCTAGTGAATACTGTGATCAGCTAGTCAAAAGGCTTACAGATCTTAAGCAAACTTGCACTCCCTTATTGTATTGACCATGCAGGGTGTTTTGAGCCCAATATGGGTATATAGTTAACCATGTATATCAGTATGTGATTTTATATATGAGATCAGTATATGATACTATGTATGAAAATATGCAAGAATAGAGTGAACTCATTATGCAGTGAGAATGACATATTCAGACCCCAGTGTCAATTCATGGGTGTATTTGTGACATTAACACATCAATATAGTATTTCATATAGTTAATAAAGCAATAGGTAATATGAAAGCAACTCACATCATTTATCATCACATCAGTGGTATACTGAGTTATTTGTCATCAGTGTCAGTGTCAGAGTATATACACTGGTTAGCATAGCAATAGATTACATATATGTATATATATATGGGAAATGCCATCATAGTAACCCATATACTCTGTTAGCAAATTAACATCACAGTATCTTAGCATAGTTGTCACAAGAAGTCTCTTGTTTCAAAACCTCACATGGGGAGTTATGGTTCAGACCTCATATATTTGAATTATAGGTCTGAACACTAACAAATGGCAATCAAGAGTATTCATAGTGATATCAATCATGTTACCCCCAATAATTTGCTTGAATCCATGGTATATAGTTATTAAGATAATGTGGCCAACCAAATACAGGAGAATTAATACCTTGTGTCCGGCTCCTGTCTTGGCTGAGTGTCTGATCTCAGTAGATTCTTCCTTGGTCAAGCTACTCACAAGTGGCAATCAAGGTGTTTAGCAAACATATGTCTATCATAACCACAAATAGTAAATTTACATCAGCTACTCACCAGTTGCAATCAAGATGTTTTGCAAACACGTGTCTATCATAACCACAAATAGTAGAATTGTATCAGTATAGTTCTGTCCAGCATATCCTGGTGTTCCCAAATTATGATCTCTTATGTTAGGTTTGCAAAGTTTCCACAATTACCAAGGATAGTGATCATACTCATGCCAAAGCATTCCGTATTATTATGTGGAGACTGCATAAGGATGGTGTCCCACATATAAGTTTTATATCATTGAGTGTAATCCGTCGGTACTCACCTAGGTTTGGGTGATCT
Source organism: Bombina bombina (assembly GCF_027579735.1). NCBI lineage: Eukaryota > Metazoa > Chordata > Amphibia > Anura > Bombinatoridae > Bombina > Bombina bombina. The sequence continues at coordinate 535,852,157 of NC_069504.1, read as the reverse complement.
TATCAGGTATCAGAGAAAACAGTGCCAGTCATTATACATGTTGAGTCCATTAGGATGAAGGGTACCCAGTTTATGTATCCAGCGAGCCTCAAGTTTCAAGAGTGCTTTATCTCTATCCCCCCTCTTTTGAGGGGAAGTACATGATGGGTTGAGGATAAATCTCAAGTCTGTTACCTTGTGTTTGGTCATTAGGAAATGTCTAGCCACAGGTTAATCCATGGTTCTTTTGTCCAATGATATCCTAATTGCTGACCTATGGTTGGCCATCCGTAGTCTAGCATTATCTGTGGTCTTGCCAGTATAAAACTGGCCACAGCAACAGCTCAGTAAATAAATTACATGGCTTGTTGTACATATAATAAAATGTTTAAAGACATATTTCTGGTTAGTGTTTCTGGTTAGTGTGTGGGTGTCTGAATGTTCTACATGAGATCATCCCACTACATGTAGTACATCCCACACATCAAAAGCATCCCTTTTTAGTTGTTTGCAGCCATTGATTTTTCAGGTAGAAATGGCTAGGGTCCATGATCATAAGGTGGTCCCTGATACTTCTTCCTCTTCTGTAGCCCATGATTGTAGGATCCATATGCCTGAATGATAATGAGGGGTCTGTTCCAAGGATTTCCCATCTATCGCATATCTTCCCAGCCAATTCTGTTTATGGGCTTATTGTCGCTACTTTGATTTGTTGGTTCATCAGTGGGTTGTATAGTTTGGGGGACCTCTTATATAATCTCATCAATCAGATTTTGTTTGTAGCCCCATTCTCTGAATTTGTTCGACATCATCATCAACTGTTGGTTCCTTTTGGTGGCGTCAGTATTATTTCTAATTACTCTGACCATGATTTGATGATGGCTTTACGGGTATGAGAGGGTGATTACTAGTGGCTTCCAGTAGGGAGTTCCTATCAGTAGGTTTAGTAAAAAGTGTTGTTGATAGTTCGCCCTCCTTTTTGTATATTCATAAGTCCAGGAAGTCAATCTGGCCGTGATTATGTTGCGTTTGGAATTTAATCAGGGAATATAGCTTATGCTGGTATTCGACCCACCCAATCAGTGTTTGTAGGTCTCTTTTCCAAATAATAAACACATCATCGATGTATCTCTTGTAGGTTCTGATGTTAGCATTTGTGTAGACATGCATGATCCATCTAATATTTCTCCATGTAGAGATTTGCATACGCATATTACCAAATAAAGAGTGTAATATATTATTCCAGTACTATACACTGTCCATTTAACTGTTTATTTGAACTGTGGTAATAAGTTGTAAACTGTTTAATAAGTCAGCCTTTGACCTATGACAACTGGGTGCTGCTGTTTTAAAAATATGACCAGTTTGTTTAGGCTGTGTTAGGCTGCTATATGTTATATGTTTAAATGTTGGGTTGTCACAAAGCACTCGATTAGGGGTGATATTGTGGAAAGATTGATGAGTACACAAATTATATGATGGGATCCATAATGCTATATATGGATTCTTTATACACTGTACATATTGATTACACTGTTTGAAGATTTGTGTTTATTCCAGTAACCTAGCAACTATTATTAGGTTACTATGACTACTATCTTTTTGGTGGAATTTTTGAATTGTTTGTGTGGTGGGACTTAAAGTATTTAAGTTGCACAGTTTGTATTGATCACTGCTTGGTCTGAGGAAGGGGTCTGCGAACCCTGAAACGTTACCATATAATAAATAGTATTTCATTTAACTAAATCCAATGAGTGCCGCCCCTGCTTCAACTTTTATCAATTTTTTTAATTGTGAGTGCAGATACATGTGGAGTATATATATATATATATATATATATATATATATATATATATATATATATATATATATATATATATATATATATATATATATATATATATATCTATTAGCTAAATATTTACAGGTTTTATTGCATACACGTAAATATAATTGTAGAATTGCAAACTGAAGAGTTAATCGTTGATGTTTACATAATAGTATACCAATCTATGTATGTTTTTACTTGTTGATACAGTGGTCACAATTTGGCAGCACTACAATAAAATTATATATTTTGATTTCAACATTGGACCACTCAGTCTTCTTTTGTGACAATTTCATATTGCCCATACAAAGAGGCAGCACTAGATGTAATAGAATATCGGGTACGATATTTGATCCTGATCATAATGCAAAATCAACATCCTATTAGTAGTGTGCATATATCAAAATATACAAAATGAATCAATAACAATAACATCAACAGAAATGTACAAAATGAATCAATAACAATAACATCAACAAAAATATTTTATTAATAGAGATTAGGCAATGGTACACAGAACCTTGATCTATAGTGCAAAATATTATTGGAACATGGCCATTCAAAGGGCAGGTTGAGGTGCATCCCCAGCAGGAAATATGGGTGGCAACAGCCATGCCTGTGCAGGGTGGGTTGGTGGTAATGTGTCACTTTAGTACTGGATCACCTGGTACTTGACATTTTTGATAATGACATATTTTTTTTTAGATACTCCACACCTTCTACAAGATAACATTTAGGGCCATGAACCTTTTTAGATGCTCAAGCTGGTTGTAGGCTGCTTATGTCATCTTATCCCTGTAGGACAATGACAGCTTCATCCAAGAAAAAAATCACTATTTTCTGCAAAAGAGGCTTGACTGAAGATACTAAAAATGACCAACAGATTTTTTTGGAAGAGGGTGTTGAGGTTTTCTCGATCTTTTGGTTAGAGCCTAAAAGAACCAGACAGTGTTATCAAACCTTCAAGCAGGAGGAAACTTAAACCTGGTAAGGTTCCTTCAAAAGTGGACAGATATAAAAAAATCAACCAAGAAGAAAATTATCTATTGTAAACCAAGCATGTCACATATATATATATATATATATATATATATATATATCTGTATCTCACAAATCCATCATTTCTTCCTGATAATAATCTCAAGATATTTAGTATCAGTATATTTAGTTTTGTTGTCATGTATATAACATTTAAAAAAAAAACTTTCTTTTAGGCCCTAATGCATCAGTTTAGAAAGTATATGTAATTCTAAATAATAATAATAATGTTAATCTTATTAACACAGCGATAATGTTGGGCCGCAATTTAATATTAAAAAATTGGAAAAGCAAAAAGACTCCCTCATTCTCATGTTTCATAAATTCAATATATTCCCAAATAATCTTTGAACAAATGAGTATCTCTGCTCTACAAAAGAAAAAGATTAAAGCTTTTTTTTTTTTTAAAATAGCTAAGAGTTATATTATCTTACCCATGAGATATTCAATTCCCCCTTATCAATAATTTTTCGAAGATCAGATTATTTTGAAACTCTGATCTTGTCGGGGTTTTTTCCTACCGAATGGTATTGAATATAATGGAATCATCAGGGGGGGAGGGAAGAGCACGTGGGAAAGGCGGGGGGTTGGCGAGAGATAAGAGAGAGAAATAGGACCTGGATCTGTTTTACCCCATTTTTATTTTTTTTGTTCTTGCTTTGTTTTGTTTGTCATTGGTGTTATAGGTTTGGAAGAGATAATTTGGGTACCAGATTATATCATGTTTGAATTCTACTGTTCGAATAAGAGGGAATTATATCTGTAATTATTTCTATAAGATTTCAATACAATGTTTTCTCTGCTTCTAAGCTGTACCCCCCCTTTTTTTTTTCTTCTCTTGTTTTTTTCTTGATGTCCTTTGAACGAATGGATACCCTTTTCATAATTGAGGAGTAAGGTAGAGAGATTTATAGTTTTGGAAAATACAACTTGGGTACTAGACTTTATTATGTTTGAATCACATTGTTAGAATAAGAGGGAATCATACCCATATTTATTTCTATATGATTACAATACGATGTTCTCTATGTTCATAATTTGTACCCATTTTTGTTTCAATAAAAAATTAAATTTAAAAAAATTATTATTAAAGCTCAACCTTTGAAACTGTAACTTAACTTAAGGTATGTACTTACACATAGCCTGTTTTAAGTAATGCATACATAAATAAATACCCTTCCCTGATATGTTTGGTTAGGCTCCTTTGGCATATACTGCTGCTAAATCACATCTGATGCTATTAAAACAATCTAGTCAAGGCATGGGGAAGTGATGAATAAAACAGAGAACATAAGTGAAACACAGAGGATCTTAAACATATGGACAATAAATAGTATGATGAGTAATGATCACATTTAAATTGACCAGGTAATATGCAACCTTGAAATAAGAGGTCCATTTAAAGGAACAGTAAAGTCAAAAACTTGTATGATTCAGATTGGTCATGCAATTTAAAACAACTCTCATCTTTACTTCTCTTATCTAATTTGCTATGTTGACCAGGAATCAGCAATGCCCTAATGGGAGCTAGCTGAATCTAAAGTCCACTTTTCTCTCTCTAGTGCAGTAAGGTCAGTTTCTGTCAACCATAGACCTGCGGAATGCATATCTCTGCCTCCAAATTCACAGGGATCATATGAAATTCTTGAGATTTGCTTTTCTAGACTGGCATTACCAGTTTGTGGCTCTGAATTTTGGTCTTGAGAGGGCTCCTTGAGAGGCTCACACTCAAAGAGCATTTCGGTGGCTCTTTAACTGGATGACATTCTCATGCAGGATCTCTCTTTTCAGAAGGCAGCAGAGCACACTGAAGCTTTACTGTATCTGCTTTACAGACACACCTGGTTTATAAATGTACCAAAAAGCTCTCTGCTTCCAACTACTTGAATCTATACTAGATTACAAGTGGAGCTTAATCAATGGGTCGGGATGTGTTATCTTTTGAGCAACCTTTTTCAAAGAATAATGCACAATCTGGTGTAAGAGATTGGAAAATTTTCATGATTCATAATTCATCAAACAATTAATGTATTTGCAGTTTATATTAAAAATTTGCTTTTAGATAACATACACATAGTATGCAAACATGTATAGTATAGTACATATATACATACCTATCACATAAAACATATATTTGCCTTTAAGAGAAATGCCTTTAAGAAATATTACACTTGTATGTCACTCTGCAGACCTGTTTTCAAGTGCTGTTATTAACTAGAAAGAGTGGGATGTCACATTCCAAGATATACAGTGCTACGCTCTGCTGTGAGAATATTTGTTTGTTTTGAGAACACTATGGGGCAGATTTATCATCGTCTGTTCCACATGATACGCTGTAGCGTATCATGTCTGACAGATATCGCTGAATGCCGACAGCATACGCTGTCAGCATTTATCATTGCACAAGCAGTTCTGGTGAACTGCTTGTGCAATGCCGCCCCCTGCAGATTTGGATGTCAATCAGCACGATCGTCGGATGGTCTGTCGGATCTGATCCAACAGTGCGGATCAGGTCCGACAGACCTCGCTGAATGCGGAAAGCAATATGCTCTCTGTATTCAGCATTGCACCAGCAGCTCTTGTGAGCTGCTGGTGCAACACCGCCCTATGTCTGCAGGCTCGCCAGAAACACGGGCCCTCAAGCTCCATTCGGAGCTTGATAAATGGGCCCCAAAGCCTGATAAATTACAAGGCAGGTTCAGGAGCAGACCGGAGTTAATTAAATTAACTTTTAAACAAACAAAATAGGACAATGTACAAAGTAATACTAGCAGTGCCCGTCAGAGGCCAAGGCAGGAGAATTATAACATTTCAGTAAGAGTCAAGGCCAGAATAATTATTCAGGTTTCAGGCATGGTACTGTGTGTCAATACAAAGAACAGTCAAAATATACTAAAAAGACTAAATAGAGCTGAGAAGCAATTTTCCTACATAGGAAATAACTCTTTGCACATGGGGGAGTAGTTAGCATGACCAGTAAATTTAAAAAGTTCCACTCTGATTTAGTTCAAAATGAAAGGCCTTACACTTCTCATAGGGATAAGAATCACATTTAAAAAATGTTAATTGAGGAACTAAAAATCTTGCTTGAAATAATGAGGCTCCACTTCGCAAACATTTTTACAAACTGGAACATCATGTGCAGCATGTGGTTAGAGCTGCCTGGTTTCCAGTATTTTACTGGACAGACCAGTATGTCATTAAGCTGTCAAGTAAAATCTCTCTCATTGCTCCATGTTTTTATCTCTCAACAATGAGTCAAAGAGGTAAAATAATTTATTTGTTTGTTGCTGGCTATCAAGTTGGATACAATCATTGCTCAGTTGTGAGTAATATATATGGCAGAGTCAAAGTTAAAGCTTTGGGGAGGGGCCACCTACACCCATGGCTGATGACCTACAGTTGCTCCAGTATTTATGCAGAGGACAGCTGGCAACTCTATGGCCCCAATTTATCAAAGGGCTTGCGAACCTGATCCGACACTGCGGATCAGGTCCGCAAGACCTCGCTAAATGCGGAGAGCAATACGCTCTCCACATAAAACATTGCACCAGCAGCTCACAAGAGCTGCTGGTGCAACGCCGCCCCCTGCTGACTCGCGGCCAATCGGCCGCCAGCAGGGAGGTGTCAATCAACCCGATCGTATTCGATCGGGTTGATTTCCGGTGATTCCTGTCTGCCTGCTCAGAGCTTGATAAATGGGCCTGTAAATATGATACCATTTATATTACTTTTTAACTGTGTACAGGGAGGAAACAAGAGGAATGCAACAAAATACATAATTTAACACCTGGTTAGCAAAGTGGCACAAGGAGGAAGGATTTTTGTTTTTATCAAATATTACAACTTTGAGAAGATCAAATGATATTTAAGAAGATTGACTTGCAACAGGTATTGTGATGAGTTTAAATTCTTTATTGGTGGTTATTTAAACTAAATAGGGGATAGCAATGGTAATTTAATTTCACAGCAAGTAAAATATATTTAAAAAAGGGTTTATTGACGAATTTGATTGCAAGAACAAGCTCCAAAACAGAAACAAAAAAAGAGCCATAATAGTCTAAAACAAATTGGATCAGCAGCAGTTTCTGCTCGGGACAAGCAGTACTCCATGGATCTGGGTGGCAAGGGTTAATCACACATTAGTGTAGGGTTGATAGTCTTAAAATGAAATAGTAAAACAAGTTAAAGCATGTCATTTTTCAACTATTATGGCCCTTTAATATTTTGAAAGCTGAACAGCGAAGGTTAGAACCACCTACAAGAGAAAGAGCTAAGGCAGCCACAAAGCAAACTGCAGCTGCATCATGGAGCGGCAGTTTTAAAGTGACTCAGAATAGTACACCACACGGATGGTGCATTAAATCAGGGGCAACTAGTCACATGACAAGTGATGAGACATTCTTCACAGAAATTGATTTCAATACTAAAGATAAAGTCTTCCTAGCAAATGGGAAAAGTATTACAGCTGAAGGTAATGGTCAAGGGTTCCTGACTTGCATCACACCATCAGGAGGTAAGCAAAGCATTCTAGTAAAGAATGTTCTGTACGTCCCAAGTTTAGAAGGAAGCCTCCTATCAGTGAAAACTCTTGCTAACAATGGACTCGCAGTTCAGTTCCAAGGCAATGAATGCACAATTCGAAACAGGAAACAAATCCTAGCAAAAGGAAGATTGAACGAACACCTGTACAAACTTATCACTGAAAGGAAGCAAGCCAAAACAGCCATTCATTTTTTTTTAAATCTTTTATTTATCCTCAACATTTCAGTAACACATATTTGTCACACTTACACAAAATTCTTTGTAGACCATGCAGGTAACACAAAACCAAAAAACATGTTTTCCATTTGTATCTTATTTATAACATTAGGCAAAACCTCCTCTGCTAACTAAAAGAGACAAAAATGGTAATTAAATCCTGCACTAATCATAATTACTGTATAGTGACAACATAAAATATCATGACATTCTCAGCTTAATATTAAATTCTCCAATCATAAACTTCCATTGTCATACTATTGTGCGTTTATTTCTTATTTACCTAAAAAATAATAAAATAACAAAAACTACAAAAAAAAAAAAAAAAAAGGGAAAGGTCGGAGGAAGAAAGAAAGGACAGGAAGGAAGGGGACTCCTAAATCTCCATCTCCACCAGATTTTAAATGTCCAAACATAGATAATTTATTAGTACCAGTCTACTGGGAATATGTTCCTGAGAATCAATGTACCAAAAAAATCTGATTTATGAAAGCACTTTGTTAGTGAATATTGTAAATTATATGGTTGGTCCAATATTACAAGAAGCCATTTATCAAAAAAACATTGAATCTGATTTGAAGATAAAGGGTCACTATTTAGTTGTTCAAACATAATTTGCGAATAAACTTCCTGTTTAAATAACTTAAATGAGGGAGCATTCTTATTTTTCCAGCTTCGAAAAATTAAATTACGACCTAATAAGATTAATGTATCAATCGTCTTAGAGAATTTTATGGTAATCTCCTTAGTTAGGAAGAAAACTTGAAATACATCTATTAAAAAATTCTCCTGAGAGATTTTGGACCACCAAAAAAATACCTTAAACCAAAATTGCTTAATTTTAGGGCAAAACCATAGACAGTGCAGGAGGTCGGCATCAGCCTGTTTACATTTAAAACATTCCCCTGTATTGCTGCCTGTCCACTTAGCTAACATTTTTGGTGTAATATACACCTTGTTAATTAATTTTATGTGTGATTCGTTCCAAGATGTAGGAATTTTAGCCTCTTTTACTCGCTTAATACTGGATTTGATCTTTTCTAATGTTATTTCTTGAAAATAAGGCCTCCAGACATTAGTTAACATTTCTAAGCCTAGCTGCCCTTGTTTCGACATTAAAATATTATAAGTTAACGAAATGGTATGGATACTATTTTTATGTAGGGTGATATAATCTTTAAGTACACCGAATTCTTTGTAGTCTTGTCTAATATTGTGGGATCCATTTATAAAATGCCTAAGTTGTAAGTACGCATAAAAAATTTTATTCGATATATTATATTCGTGAAAAATGGATTCGAATGTTCTTACTTTGTGATCATTATCTAATAGTTGTGAAACATAAATTAGCCCTTTCTCTTCCCACTTTGAAAATATGTCGGATGACAGGCCAGGGGGGAATAAGTTATTACCTCTGATAGGAAGATGTGCAGATATTCGATAATCCACATCAAGGGCAACGCATAGCTTTTGCCATGCTAAGATCACATTACGTATTACTAACAGTTTTTTAATATCTTTTGGTAATTGGATGACTGGACAATGAAAATACAATTATTGTACCATTTTATATCAGGAAGAGCAAATCCTCCAAATTCTGGTGGATAATGTAATTTAGCTCGCGAGAGACAGTATCTTTTTTTGTTCCATAGGAAAGAAACGCAGTTTTTATAAAAGCGCCTTAAATCTTTGTTTGGTACAAAAAGAGGAAGATTTTGAAAAAGATATATTAATTGCGGAAGAAGAACAGATTTTATCAGCATAACTCTGGCTGAGAGCGAGATAGGGAACAGTGTCCACCTGCTCAATTTCTCCTCTGCATTAGCAAAAAAAAAAGAGAAGTTATTGTTGTACCAATAGTTAGGATTTCTGTTTAAATTGATGCCCAGATATTTTATAGTTTCTACAACCTGAAATGGGTGTTCTTTACAACTATCTATATTTTGATTTATCCATAAAATTTCAGATTTGCTAAGGTTCAGTTTATAGCCAGAGAAGGAGCTGAACTGTCTGAAGATTTCAAGTACCAGGGGGATACTAATTTTAGTATTTTGCAAAAATAGTAGCAAGTCATCCGCATAAAGCGATAGGATAATTCTTTGATCACCAATATCGATGCCCTCTAAAGTGTTTCTTAGTAAGATTGCAAGAGATTCTATAGCAATATTAAATAAAAGGGGCGACAGGGGACATCCCTGTCTTGTCCCTTTATGGATCTGAAATCTAGTGGTTGGTGTACCGTTAACTAAAATATACGAGGTAGGTGAATTGTAGATAGACTTAATCACTGATACAAATTCCCCCCTAAAACCAAATCTATCCAAGGAAGTATATAGATGGTCCCAGATTACTGAGTCAGAGGCCTTCTCGGCGTCGGCTGTTAATATCGCCTGATCTTGTTTCCTGGTTATTTTTTGATTGTTGACCCAAAAATATTCTATGATGGTAGTAACACGTCTCAAATTTCTAATAGAGGATCTCCCCGGGATAAACCCAGATTGGTCCTCGTGTATTATTTGATCTATTCCTGTCTTAAGTCTATTCGCCATTATAGGCGTAAGTAGTTTATAGTCTACATTTAAGAGTGATATAGGTCTGTACGAAGCAGGGTTAAGAGGGTCTTTATCTTTCTTAAGAATTAATGTAACAGCCGACGCCGAGAAATACTCAGACATAGGTTTCCCTGATAGGAAATAGTCATTAAACAATTTGACTAAAGTAGGGAGCAAATCATTTCGAATACTCTTATAAAATTCTGCTGGCAGTTGGTCTGGGCCAGGCGCTTTGTTATTCTTAGCTTGGTCTATAGCCTCTGCCACTTCTTTGGTAGTAATGGGACTGTTTAGAGTCTCCAGAAAAGCTGATGTAATTTGGGGGACCTTAACTCTACTTCCAAAAGCTGTTTTTATTTTCAGTATTTATCTCAGCCGCTGCATAAATATTTTGATAATACTTATAGAAAATTTCTTTGATATCCGATGGGTCTGTATAATTTACTTGATACTCTGATAGCTTCGATTATATTATTTTTTTTCCTTGTCTTATTCAGTCTGGCCAAGAATTTCGCTGATCTACCAAATTGTTCCTTGTACTTTGCATTGATTCTTATGTCTTCTCGCATCGTTTTTTCTTTTAAAAAGAGATCCCGTTCTTGTTTGGCCATCTGATATTTAGTCCAAAGCGATCTAACAGGATTATTAATATATTTATTGTAGGCATTACTAAGTTGGCTAGCCAATTGTACTTCACGTGCATTAGCTTGTTTCTTCTTTTTAACCATATATGCCTTAATTACACTTTTCAGATACGCTTTCGCGGTTTCCCAATAAATCTCAGTTTTTTCAAGATATTCTTTATTGAAACCTTGATACTCTTGCCATTTTTTGGGCCAGTCAATCAATAAACTTCTTATCTTGGGATAGATGACTAGGGAAATAAAAATTGTTTCCTGAATTAACAATTGGGTTATTAGTATATATATTTAAGGAAATAATAGCATGATCTGTAATAACTATATCGGCTATTTGAGCATCTATATTCATTGCTAACATTGGACTTGAAATCAGAAAAAAATCTATTCTAGATAGTGCTCTGTAGGATTTAGATTCACAGGAAAATCTTTGCGTATCTGGGTATTTAATACGCCAGATATCATGAACTTTTAGGTTTCTGCAAACCTGAGAAAATATTTTAGCCTTTGCATTGGGAAAATGAACCGTCTTTGTAGTACATCTATCTAACAATGAAGTTGGAATTAGATTAAAGTCTCCCACAAGAATCAAATTTTGCCCAATATACTGAGATAAGTGCATTGTAAGTTTATTCCAGAAATCCGTATCAACCTGGTTTGGTCCATATATGTTACAAAAGATATATTTAATATTTCCTATCTCAATCTCAGCCACTAGCCATCTATCTTCTTTATCTAAAATTTGTTTCAGCACTTTATATGTCAGATTTTTATTAAACAGTATGGCCACTCCTCTTTTCCTTTTATTACATGATGATGCAATTACATGGCCAACCCATTTAGACTTTAACTTATTTACTTCTGAGATTTTAAGATGGGTTTCTTGCAGGAACGCAAGATCAGGTTTATGTTTACCTAATTGTTTGATAATCAACTTCCTCTTAATAGGGGAGGTTATACCCCCTATGTTCCATGAAACACACTTAAGGATGTCTCCTGATTTCTAACTAAAAATCAGATAGAAAGAGACACCCGAGAAGGAGCAGGGGGGAAAGAAGGGGATGGGAAGGAGGGGAGAGGAAAAAAAAAAAAAAAAAAAAGGGGAAAAAAAGAAACACAATAAAAATAAGAAATTAGAAAGAATAGCCTGTCAAGTGACGGCATCGCGAGAGACCCCATCATCTATTTACAAGCTTTGGCCAGTTCCTTATTTATAACTTAACTTTTAGATCATTACAGAACTGTCTTGCTTCTTGTTCATTTGTCAAGGTATGTGTAGTGTCTTTGTCTTCTATCATTATTTTGGCTGGATAAACTAGCCTAGCCTTATGTCCTGCGTCAATTAGCTTAGTGCAGTAGGGAGCCATAATTTTCCTTTTCTGGGAGGTTTCACTAGAATAATCCTGAAAAATCAGGATTTTGGCATCCCCTATATGTACTGGGCCATTTTTCCTGTACAATCGCAAGAGTGTCATTTTATCTTGGTAATTTTGGAATTTAATCATAACAGGCCTGTTTTGAATTGTCCCCTTAGTTGATCTCCTCTGAGGGCCTATTCTGTGTGCTCTTTCAATCAATAGAGGTGTATTTTGTTGTTGTAAATTTAGTATTTGAGGGAGAGATATAGATGCGAAGTGTAGAAGATCAATAAACTCACTAGCCTCTGGTAGTCCCACTATCTTTAAATTATTGCGACGGGACCGATCTTCAAGATCTGTTAAACGATCTTGTATACTTTTAATATCTTTAGTATGACTAGATAGTTGACTTGCTTGATCATTTATGGCATCCTCTGTTTCGGATACTCTATTTTCCACCTCATTAAGTCTATTAGAGAATTGCCTAATCTCGGCCGTGAGACCAGCCATCTGGGACTGTAACAGCTCGAATTGAGGTAGAAAAATTTCTGACAATTGATTTATTAGTGGCTGAATGTCATTTTTAAGTGCTAGTGTCTCTTTTACTGCTTCAGGTAAGGTATCTGATATACGATTCTTCCTATCTTTTTGTTTAACTGGCATGTTTGGGGAAGTAAACTTAGAGGTCGTAATATATCTGTCCATATATCGCACTGGCTTTTTCCCCTTACTGTGCACTCTACTAAATAGAGAGAGCACTACCAGGTGAAAAAAAAAACAAACAAAAAAAAAAAACCCTATTCACTAAAATAATGAGGTGTATGAGTGAAAAATTAGTTAATACAAATGTGTTTTTATATTGACAAAGAAAAAAAAAAGAGAGTGTGACTCAGAAAATACTTAAAATATTGTGTCTACACACACGCAGATGCGTATATATATATATATATATATATATATACACACACATACAAAAAAAAAGGTGAACAGATTTGATTAATTCAGTGAAAATATTGTGAATGTGATTTAGGGGGGAAAAGACAGTATTTAAAGATACACTTTTTTTTTAGATGTAAATTACTTGAGAAATTGTAAAAACTGTAATGCAGCACCTTCGCACTAAATATAGTAATACTTCAGATATTTATATTCTAGGATAGGAACCGCTGTGCAGTACAACTGTAGAATGGCCTATAGAGTAGACTTCCTCAAAAAGAGTGAAATTGCTATATAGTTATTATCATAATTTCCATAATTATTTCAAGCAATTTATAGCCCAGTATAAATTCCCCACACAACTTAATGTTATCAGGTAAACTTGTCTTAAAATATACACACAAGTTTAACTAATTACCAGCAGAAGCAAGAAAAAAAAACAAAAACAAAAAAAACAATATAGCTGTGCTTATAAACTGGCTGATGATAGAGCAAAAACTTTTGAATTTTTACTGCCTGAGCAGCTCTTGCTTAGGTTCACTTGAAATATGCACACAGCTTAAAGTATACCCTCAGATTTAGCTAGTTGCCAGAAAAAACACACAAAGAAAAACAACAAGGCTGTACTTATAAACTGGCTGGTAGTTCTTTTGAGCCTTTACTGCCTGATTAGCACTTATTCAAGTTCACTGCGTATCAGACACGGACAGTTCATCCTTCCAGAGTTTTAGCTCTGATTATCTTAATATTATGTTGCCTTTTTTGCCCCTGTTTGTGCCGCTTATTCCGTGAGGACCTTGAGCAGATGTATATATTATTTACAGACAGTATGCTAGTTGGACTGCACAAAACAATAATACAAGGGCAGATATTATATACACATTCCGCAAGTTGTATCAGTTACTCCAAGGTGGATTGAATTCACATTACCATATAGGCATTAGCAATATAGAAAACGTTCTCTTAGGTAGAAAAAGGAAAATTGCAGACAGTCATGTAACCAGTCCCCTTGCAGGGGCACAATACTTGCGCTTTTACTTTCTTGACCTGTAGGGACCTCAGCCGATATAAGCTCAATCAGTCCCAGGCAGAGTATCAGCAAAAATCAAAATCGCCTCTGATCCTTACCGGATACTGGAACAACTCTCACCTACAGGCTCACAGCATCAGGGGTCAGGGCAATGCAGTAGTGCAACAGTGACTCCATCCAGAGAGCGTCTCCACATCAGCTGAGCTGTACACCTGAAGCTGCCAACGCCGTGCTGCGCCTGGTTTATCCGTCCAGGTAGCTTAGCCTGCCACTTCTGTTAGTGAGTTGATTTGAAAGAGTGTCGGACCCTAGGGGACAGTACCCATCCCACAGCGGATCCGGTACCAGGCCGTCTAGCTGTTTCTTTTCCCACACATGCGGGACTCCAGGATTACGGTGCAGATTGTTGTTTAGGGACCAGTAGGCAGAGGGTAGAGAGATGCAAACCTCTATCGCCGTCGGTTAGTATAGCAAGTTATTCCTGAACTGGGTGGTCTCCAGCGGCAGCGCCGCTTGCGGCTCTAGCAACGGAGCCTAATCTTAGCTCTCACGGACTTCCCACTTGGGCACTCGGTGTAATTCGGCCAGCTCCCTAGGGTGCAAAAACCGCACCAGCAACGGGAGAAATACAGTAGGGGAGACAGAATGGTTCTCGAGTTGACGAAGCACCACGCCAAAACTCGGCGTGCTCTGTTCCTAGCCAGCTCCTCCCACCGGAAGTCAGTCAAAAGCAAAACAACCATTCATAATCCACACAACAAATGTATCCACCTGTGGCACAGGCGATTAGGGCATCGAAACCCAGAGGCCATAAAGGAACTTGCAAAGGAAGGTTTATCAGAAGACATGATAATTTTGCCTTGTGACATGCTCATGAAGTGCACATGTTGTATCAAAGCAAAGGCCACACGTACCCCACTTCCACAAGCCAGTCAAAGAAAAACCACTCACCCCATGGAACTCATACACAGTGATGTGTGTGGACCAATGAAAACCCCCACACCTGGCGGGAACAGATATTTACTGACTTTCCTTGACGATTATTCCAGGTACACAACAACATATCTGATGAAGCACAAAAGTGAGACATCAGAGAAACTTCAAGAATTTATAGCTACATTCAGCAATAAATTTCAACGGAAACCAGGAACATTACGTACCGACAACGGAGGGGAATATATGAGTAAGGAAGTGGAGTCATACATGAAGAGACAAGGCATTATACACCAAACAACTGTACCATACACTCCTGAGCAAAATGGTGTTGCAGAAAGGAAAAATCGCACCCTCATAGAAATGGCAAGATGCATGCTTTCAGACGCCAATTTACCTAACCAGTACTGGGGTGAAGCAATAATGACTGCAACATACTTACAGAACAGGCTACCATCAAAAACTATTGAGAGCAACCCATATGAAATGTGGAATGGATCAAAACCTAGTATGGGGCATATTAGAGTGTTTGGATGTAAAGCATATGCCTATGTTCCAAGTGAGAAACGCTCCAAATTAGAGAACACAGCAATAGAAGGCATTCTTATGGGCTACAGTGAACAAAGTAAAGGCTATAGAATTCTTCATCCAAAGACCAACAAGATCACAATAAGCCGCAGTGTTTATTTCGATGAAAGTCAAACATCAGAAAAAATGTCCCTTGAAAGCCATGAAGAGAACCCCTCCACTGAATCAGCAAGAGATGCTGACCAAAGTGAAGCTGTACAGGAGACAGAGCAAGAAGTGGAGCTCACAATAGAAAAAACAGCTACTCACAAACCAATAGAACCCACTGAACAACCAGAAATCAGAAAATCGACTCGGGTGACGAAAGGTATACCACCCCGCAAGTTGTCATACATCACTAAGACACATGAAACACTCGAACCAACATCCTGGGAAGATATAGAAAAATTGCCAAAAAGGGAAGCCAACCAATGGAGAAAAGCAGCCGAAGAAGAAATAAAATAGCTTCAGGAAAATAAAACCTGGACACTCACTGAGCTCCCCCCCGGTCGCAAAGCTATAGGAAGCAAATGGACTTTTAAAGTAAAATACGATGCAGAAGGAAATATCCACAGATACAAGGCAAGATTAGTTGCAAAGGGATACTCACAAAAATTTGGAGAAGATTATGATGAAACTTTTGCTCCACCATCAGAGCGCTCCTTAGCATTGCAGTCGGAAAGGGAATGCAAGTGAGGCTGGATGTCAAAACTGCTTTCCTATATGGAGACATCAAGGAGGATCTCTACATGGAACAGCCACCTGGATTTGAGAGGGAACAGAACCTTGTATGCAAACTTCAAAAGAGCATCTATGGACTAAAGCAAGCTGCGAGAATGTGGAATGAAAAAGTGAATGAAGTACTCATGAAACAAGGATTCTCAAGAAGCAAAGCAGATCCATGTCTATATTCAAGGCATCAAGAAAACAAATGGATATACATCCTAATTTATGTTGATGACATCATAACTTGTTTTGAACAAGAAGGGGACTGTGACCAAATAGTTCATATATTAAAACAGAACTTTGAGATTAAAGAACTAGGGAACATCACTCATTATTTAGGAATCCAAATAGAAAGGGAAGAGGATGGAAGCTATCTTCTTAACCAAAGTCAGAAAATTACAGAAATATTAGAGCAGTTTCACATGCAAGATGCAAAAGAGGTGAAAACACCTATGGAACCAGATTACCTGAAAAACAACGGAATAGAAAACTTGTTACCCAATAATGACAATTACCGCAGGGCAATTGGAAAATTGCTATACATTGCCACTGTGACAAGACCAGACATTGCCGCAGCAATAGGTATACTCTGTAGAAAAGTTGCGACACCATGTCAACGCGGCTGGAATGCAGTAAAGAGGGTGATACAGTACCTAAAAGGAACAATTCGGATGAAGCTGCAACTGCCAGCAACATCAAACCCAAAACTAATTGGATATGTTGATGCTGATTGGGCCGGAGATACCACTGACCGCAAATCTACAAGTGGTTACATCTTCCAGTATGGAGAAGGAACAATAAGTTGGTCCAGTCGAAAACAAGCGACTGTTGCACTCTCTTCAACAGAAGCAGAATATATAGCAGCAGCACATGCATGTCAAGAAGCAATTTGGATTTGTCAACTTTTTCAAGACATGGGACTGGATGTGTCTAAACCCATACCAATTCTTGAAGACAACCAAGGGTGTATAAAGTTGACACAATCAGAAAGAGTGAATCCTCGAACAAAGCACATTGATGTAAAATATCATTTACTCAGGGACATGCAAGAACAAGGTATTATTGACATTCAATACTGCCCATCGGAAGAGATGACTGCAGACGCACTCACAAAGCCGTTGCCAAAGGAACGGCATTGTTTTCTTCAAAAGAAACTGAATGTAGTGTAATTATGTACATGCCGTTGAGAAGGGGTGTTGGGAAATACAACAGCATGTACTATACCATATGTATGAACAACATTAATGCTGTAGATGGCGCTGTTCAGTTTAGATTACTGATTGTTTATGTCTGTGATCTTGTTCATTCTTTTACACAGGAAGGAAGTTGTTCTTTAATCTCTATTGTGTTTTTCCTCCTCTGTGTGTACAGGCTATTGTTTTACAAGTCCTTTGGTATATTCCAAATATTGCTGATGCATCTGTACAAGTAAAGCCTAATGCAGTTTTCTTTAAAAGCTTCCAGTGTCTTTTTGATACATACACCAACATTTTTCACAGTGAAGAGGTGAAGGGTTACAAGATAGGTGCTGCTTAATTTATTGTAATGGACTCATAACTTGCAGATGTGATTAGGGACGAATAGATATATTTTTTAATTCCTCAAATTTTATTTTTAATTTATGCCAGTGAGTGAACTGCTTTGCTATTGTGCTGCTTGTTTTAGATATTTAAATTTTTAAATCTACATTTAAATCTTTTCTGGCTATGTGGAGCAGGTTTGCATAAGTGAGACTGCTGTCACATATTCAAGAAGCAAAAACTGCTTATTTTTTCCTCGGAAGTGGCAAGATCAATCACACCGAATGAGGGAGTGTCAGGTTGATTGATCTTGCAATTGGTTGCACCAGAACAGAGGGTGGCATTGCACAGTGACACATGTGCAAAGATAACTTTTGCTGTGCAATGAAACATTGCAAGTGGCAGGTGAAGAGGTTCACTACTTGTGAACTAGTTGGCCTGCAGGGATGGTAAATTTACCCCTTAGTCTAGTTATAAGCTTGTACCTCTGCATTTCGTTCCTCTGCTCATTCTCCTTCCAATCACTAGAGCCTTGTCTTTTTAGTCTAAGTGCTGTGGCTTGGTATTGCTGATGGCAGCTACCAGTGCAAACTGTACATTAAAGGACTACTAAAGTCAAAATTAAACTTTCATAATACAGATAAAGCACACAAATTTCTGATTCAGGGCCATTATTTAAATATGCTAAATCTATTCATGTGCACACTTTCTGAGCCACCAGCTCAGTATGTCCAAGATTCACAAAATATACATACATGCATTTTGTGACTGGCTGATACAATGGGAAGAAAAATAAATCTAACTTTGAAATTTCTCCAAAGAAAAACTACTACTCAAGTGAAATTCAATTTAAGTAATTTTGCATTGTCTATTTATTATGCATGTATTGATTCTGATATTCTACTGTGTTTTGTGGTCCTTTAATGGCTCACTTATAACATTGTTGTCTATATTTGTTGAATACTTATCTCTATGCAGGAGGTTAATCACAGTAGAGGTGAGTGCAGAGTTATATTATCTGGTTGAGCCGTGTGCTTTGAGTATTTATATTACACTGGCTGTTTTTGTATTGATCTTTGCCTTGGCACTTTTACTATAGGGGTTTTTAGTACTGCAGTTATAAGAGTTCTTTATTGGGTTTTGAGAACAGTTCTGACTCTCTAGATTTCTTTCTTACCTAAATGTTTATGGAGCAATTCAGTCATATGAGTTTTTTCTATTTCACAAATTATGATGCCCTGAATTACACTGAAGAATAGAATATTGATTGTAGAATGTTAACTAAATGATTGATTGCAGAGTATTTTAATGAATGAGGAGTTTGTAGTTACTGATGGTGTACCTTAGGGTTCAGTAATTGGGCATCTTTTGTTTACCATATTCATCATTGGTACTGAGCTTTAGAGGAAGGAGTCTTTTTAACAACGACATTTTATATCACAGTAGTAGGTTTGTAAATAAATAGAAGATGGTTTAGTAAATAGATTCTAAAATAGATTCTAAAATAAACACAATTTCAAAACTATGCATCAAGGATGCAAAAAAAATCATAGTTAATTATTGATTTAATAACACTTGATTAATTTCAGAATTATTATTTTTTAGAATGTGAAGGATTTTAAGCAAAGTAGCAGGTAAGGACAGTAGGTCACCAGATTGTACATGAATAAATATCAGCACACAAAAAAAGATACTTTTTCAACTTATGGATTACTCGCTAGGTCTCATCTTGAATACTCTGCACAATGGTGGAATTCATATGTAAAAATTATATAAATAAACTAAATATTCTTTAAAGAGGTGCTACAATCAATAAAACGAACAAGGCTATACTTCATGCCTTTACTACATGTTGTATAGAAGAAAGAATGCGAAGAGGTGCTGTTATAGAAATCTTGAAGAATTTAGCAGTTTTCACAAAATGAGCAATATCAGAACATTGTCTTAATTTGGAGAGTAGTTAACTCATAAGTAATTTGCTAAAGCATATTTTTTACAGAAAGGAAGGTTAATTTGAGAAATGATGTCATGCATCTAATCATTTTTGTATACAGTATATAGCTGGATGAAAGGGATTTTAAAGGCATACATTTAATGTGGGATCTCAGTTGAATATGTAATTTGTATTCAGTGGGTTTCTGGAGGTATTTATCTGATTTGATGCTTCATTTACAGATAATACCATAAATAATCTGAAGTCTTACTTACATGAAGGAAGCTACAGGAGACATGCATACAGTCTGTGTTCTCAGCTTGGGCATGTACCTAGCATGATAGTGATATAGGAGGTGTGCATCTAGTCCTTAAATACTAATTTGGGCATATTGTTGCCATTGAAGTAGCTGCAGGAGTCACTTATATAGTATTAGGTATTTGAGCATGCAACTGGCATGAAAGGAGAGATAGGGGGCATGCATATGTTCTGAAATCTGACAAGAAATATATATAATGTGTGAAATAATTTAGGCATATAAATGGGATAAAGAGGCTAAACAAAGCATGTACTGTGTCCCAGTTTTTATAAGTTGATAAAGGGGGCTCAGTTAGGCAAGTTTCTAGCATGAAATAACTACAGGATGGATGTATCTGGTCTGGTGTCTCATTTGGATTATGTAAGTGACATATTGGTGCTACAGGAGAAACATATCTAATCTAAGTTATCTTTTGGTTATATATGTGCATATATTAGGTATTAAAGAGGTAACAGGAGGTCTGCTGCATCTTTTGTAAGTTCTTATTTAGGCATGTAACTGGCATAATGAAGTCATGCAACTGACTTGAGCTCTCATTTGTACATGCAGCTTGCATGAGGGGGTCTACTGGAGCCGGCATACGTCTTGCTGTGAGGTCCCATTTGGTCCTACAGCCAATATGAAAAGAATTTAAGGAGGCATAATCTAGTCTAAGGTCTTATTTGTGCATCTTCAGTACTGAGTAGGATTACATGAGTATGTTTGTGTATGCATACTGTATTAATTCCAGGAATTTTTTTTAATTCCCATTCTGAAACACATGAGGGAAATTTAAAAAAAAGTATTTCCTACTATGATTCAAAATTCTATTAATTATATATAATTTTTCATCATAAAGAACACAGGATGATTGGCATATAGTTAATATATGCAAATGATATTGCTCTTTTATCTGTTCATATCTTATTTTACATTTACTAAATGCACAACATCTTCATCCACAAGGTTAATAAAAGACATGAATCTGAAATAGCTTTTTTTTTGGGGGGGGGGGGGCAAAATCACATTGTATAGTATGAAAGCATGAGCTGGCTTGTAGTAGCAAACAAAAAACAAATGCTTTGCTTCATTTGACCTTCAGCTTTCTAAAGTCTCTTAGGTGTTGTGACAGTACTTCTGTTCTCCACGGAAGAAGATTATTAAAAACCTCTGGCTGTGGGAGAGTTTCAGATGTGAACCATGTATGGTACGTCAGCGACTTCTGTTTAGCTAAACCTGTAATAGATGTTCAGTGAGCAGATATTGTTTCTGTGCAAAATGCAATACTCATTGTGTTTCAAACTTTAGCCTCTGGCAAATCTGTCACATCAGGAGCTATCCCCAATTTCTCTGACAGATTTGCCTAAGGCTAGAAGTTAATCTGATATGTCAGTAATGTGTGGAGAGTGAACACAAGTGTTATGCCAGGGCTAATACATTAAATTAATGTTGTAACTAATACAATACAAAATCTAGGTTTTGGAAAATATATATTTAATGAGCTATGATGCTTTAGTACAGAATATTTAGATTATTAGAAATCACATACTATTTTAAAAGGGTCTAAACAGACCAAGTCAGTTTCCTAATGCTTACTTATTACCTTATTAACTTAAAGGGACAGTTTACCCTAAAATGTTCTCCCCTTTAATTTGTTCCCAGTGATCCATTTTACCTGCTTGAGTGTAATTCAATTGTTTACAAATAGCTCCTTAAACCTTATACTGAAATTTTTTTTATTTAAGTACAGCCTACAGAAAAGCTTTGTAAACATAACTAGCAGAAAAAATTACACTCCCAGTGGGGGAGGGGCGGTGTAGGAGAGATAAATTATAAAATGTTATCTCTAAGGTTCTGATGATCAAAACACCCATAATATGGCAATATATTCAAAAGGGATCCATTGCGGGAATGAAATATTCAAAACTGCTGAAATCAGTGTTTGAAGGCAGTCTCGCCAACAACCATTTTGCTAAACATCTCAGAGGGTAGCAATGCTGCTTGTAAAATATCACCATATTGAATATGTAATTTAAATGATACCTGTTACACATATAACACATGCACATTGGCTATTTTGTGCGCAACAATTAAAAGAATAAATAAAGAATGTATTATTGAAAATATTTAATACATTTGTTTTTACATTATTCTTTTAATATAAAATGAACAACCCAATGAACCCGTTAAACAGCCCTACACTATGAACCCCTTAAGCACCATAACCACAACATAACCTAAGCCCTCTACCCTATTAACCCCTTAAGCTCCATAACCCCAACTCAACATAAGCACTCTACTCCATTAACCAATTAAGTGCAATCGCCCCAACTCAACATAAGCCCCCTACCCTATTAATCCCTTTAGTGCCATAAACCCAATGCAACCTAAGCCCTCTACCCTATTAACCCCTTAAGCTCCATAACCCCAACTCAACATAAGCACTCTACTCTATTAACCCCTTAAGTGCCATAAACCCAATCTAACCTAAGCCCTCTACACTATTAACCCCTTTTAGCTCTCTACAAACTAAAGAAAATAAACATCCCATTACACCAAATAACACAATGATTACAAGAAACCACAACAAAAAAATGAAAGCCTAACACAAAATAACCATTAAACAAAACAACAATCACCAAATAAACAAGCCACACAAAAAAACAAGGAACAACCAAAAAATAAAATAAAAATAAAACACAATACACAAGCACAATAAACAACAGTAAAAAACAAATATTTTTTTTCTCACCATCAGACATCTTCATCAGATGTAATCCACCACAATCCTGGCAATGAGAAGAAAAAAGAAGTAAACAAATCCAATTTAAAAAAAAATCCAATAAAAAAAAAAATCCAATGGCTCTACTTGTTTTCTTCATCAGATGTAATCCACTACGATCCTGGTTTTGAAAAGAAAAAACTCCAAGAAGAAAAAAAAAATTAAAGGCTCCTCTTCATCAGACGTAATCCACTATGATCCGGCAATGAAAAAAAAAAATCCATGACAAAAAAATCCTAAGAAAAAAAAATCAAAAGGTTCCACTTCTTTTCCTCATCAGATGTAATCCATAAGGTCTTCAACGGCGACTCCATTGGTCCTCCAAGGTGGCGGCTCTGGTCCATGGAGGCAGCTCTGATGGTCCTCTATGGTGGCAAAGATGGCTCCTCCTCTGCAGCAGAGGGCTTCTATTCTTCATGAATCCTCTTTTCATACTGTCCGACAGCACACTCAATTTGGTCTGTCAGTTTCCCCCTTTAATAGGGGTATCCTAGTAGTCCTTTCAAATCAGCCAATAGAAGGAGTTTTATTCTTTATTAGCAAGGTAGATCGAAGAGATAATGAATATATAGGCATTCTGTCGGGTGTTTGATGGCTATTTCATGGGTTTAACCTGTAACATCACCATGAGTGTAATATTCAAAGCAATACTTTCCATGTTAGATACACCTTTTATCCCAGCTGGTATCGCAGATGAGTGGTGATGTGGACAGACTTTTGCTGAAGCTATAATCCCTACTATTTTTTATGGGAGACACATTGCCACCCATCAGAACAGAGAGTTTCAGCTTATTTTTTTGGAATATATTTCCAGACCCATAGACTGCGAGACTGGCAAGGCCAAAAATGGCAATTTCTCATGGGTCTAACAATGTTTTGAATATTAGGGCCTAAGTATTGGGCATTGGTATACAGACATGTATAAGATAAGGAAGCTTGTGTTTGTACAGAAAGTGCTAAAATGAGATCTGATTTTACCTGAAAGCGCAATCCACTTAAATGGGTTGTGGTTTTAAAGATCAAAACCAGTTATTTAATGTACACAAATAAACATAAAGAATCAATTTCCCATACATTTTAAACTCTGCAGCTGGTTTAACAAGTCATTGGAAATACATTCAGGGAAAAACGATTTTACAGTACACTGTCCCTTTAAGTGCTGATAAAGTTCACTGGTTGGTGTAAAAACTCCAACAAAATACATTTTCTATATTTATCTCTAATCAATATATTATTAATCATCAATTTCCTTCAGTAAGGATAAAATATTTAATGATATTTTCCTCTGATTACTGGCATTTTTATTTCTTATTGGCAATATAAAATGTATCTAGACAAAGCTACTAGCTCCATATATACCCACATGTAAATTCTGTATAATTAGCCATATATATGCCTATCCTATATTTCGCATTCAGACTACTCACCAATCTCCTTATTAGCTAAAGTATGGCTTTTTATTATTTATGCCGAAAGACAGTAAATAGCAGCCCAGTGACACTCATCTTGTGCTCTGGACAAAACCTTAAAGGGACATTATACACTCATTTTTTCTTTGTATAAATGTTTTGTAGATGATCTATTTATATAGCCCCAAAAAAAGTTTGTTTTTTTTTTAAAAAAAAAAAAAGGCTAATTTTGATTATTTTTAAATAACATTGTTCTGATTTACAGATTCCTAACCAATCCCCAAAGTTTTAGGAGAATACCAACGTATACCTACTCCAGCTTGCTTCTGTTTGTGTAAAGGGTCTTTTTAAGGGGGGAGGGTGGTGTCTGCTGTTTCACACTTGCAGTGGGTGTTCCAGTAACCTTTTAAACGGAGCTAAACTGGAAGCTTCTAAGTAAGTTTTTAAATGGTTTTATATTAGAAATTTTTATCAGTATCTGTGCATATTATTCTTTATAGTAGTGTCTTATTACATGCAGTTATATGGAAATTGGTGTATACTTTAAGATCTTATTTTGTCCTAAAGAACCATATTTATTTTATCTCATAAAATATGGGCAAATGCTGTGTATTTTACTACCCATGCTTAATCAACTCTTCCACAATTTTAAAGGCACTCTGTGGACCATTTGATGACTTGGTAGTCATTAATTAATACAACAATATCACTGGCTGTTAATTAATACAACAATATCACAGGCTGTAAATATGGATATATACTTCCTTACATACACCAAAAGTTTGCCACTGTATATTTTTGCTAAACTGGACATCTCATCACAGATCAATGGGAGCATCCTACTGTATTATCTAAATTATTCACTATTAGCTGCTAGGGACAGATCCCAGAGAAACCACTTTAGTGAGGGAGACAGTGAGTCCAACAGATAAATGAAATTAACTCTGGTGACAGGAACAAACTAATTTTCACACTTGTGTAATATAATCAAGATAGAAAGACACTGAGAGTCTGCCAATTCTTGAATACACAATTTTGTCTGGCAAAGGACATACTAACATATATAAGTACATAAAATTGTGATTTTACATGATATAACTTGTGTATATAATATTCATGTAGTTAATATACATCAGTACTGTATAAATGTACCAATATATAAGTTTAGGATAACCATCTGATGCCCAGGGCATGATAACAACTATGAAATAACTTGTATGTATAATAACAATATTTATAATGATTGCTGAACCAATATACTGAATATAAGATCATTGGCAAATTATGTTTAGAATTAGTTAGTTACACGTTTATTACATATATCTGATATACCAGTAATTCTAAGCCATTAAATATCAGATAAATATGAAACACACTGATATGGGAAATATTGCACCATCATACTGAACACAAGAAACATATTCTAAAACACTAAAGCTAGATTAAGAAACATATATTATCCATTGAGGCTACATATCCTTCTAAGCCATAAAAGCTCATTCTGTCTCATTGTCCTTTAAATAGGTAAAATATAAAAACAGGATATAAATTCCGTATGACAGAAAGGAGATCAGATTTTACAAGTGTAGCTTTAGGATTAACAGCTATTAATGAAACATATCTACTGCTAATGAAATTAAAAAGATAATAATTAATGTGTTACACTATATTGAACACACTCAGAATATAACAAGGACAATTATTTGAAAATTATATATACAGACCTACATATCCTGTATATCTTAAAGAATAAATCCAGACCCATTTTTTAACTTAATGCTGTTATGGTTTGGGATTTAGACATATAAAATAATCAAATATTAGAACACTTTAAAGGCATCATATATAAAAATGTAATATACTTAAATTACCTGTCCTGCAACTCAGACTAGCCACCTTGTGGTCATTTGGGAGAATGCAGCCAAATGTATTTGACATTAAAGGACAATAAATCACAACAGGCAACAGGGGGCAAGGATTGACCAATGAGAGATGTCACTCACACCATAAATGTTTTCACTGGATGATTAGCAAAAGGGGTAGAGGAATGCCAGAGAGAAAAGAGCTCTCACATAGTTGAGCGGGGCTGATCTTTTTGAGGCTGATCTTTTGCGGCTGATCGTTTTGGCGAAAATCCTTTTTTATAGTGGCTGTAAACCTTTGTTCTGCCCATGAAATAGTTTGAGGCTAACGCAGATCTCAGATACTAGCGGAATTCCTAACCTGGCTAACTAAAGGAACCTTTTGCATGAGGAATATACTCGCACAGGCCCAACAGACACAGAGCCCTGTTTTTTCTGAATAACGTATAATAGCGATTTAGTATTGTAATAGTCGATGTGGTTAAAATTTCTTTGAAGCAATATTGAAATCTCCGAATAATTTTTGTGATTAAAAGTATGATTTATATTTGCCTTGAGGAAATTTAATATTGAATAAAAGGGGGTTCTGTAATATATACTTGTAAATTGATTTTAAACTACTGTAAGGTATTTTAGAAGTTGTATTACTTAACATTCTCATAGAGCTTTACTAACTAAAAGTGATTTTTAACTTCCTGCTCATAAGTATATTTTATATCTCAGCTAAATATTTTACACATGACCATTCTAAGAATTGTTCATTCATCCGTTGAGACTAAAGATCTTTTAGCTATATTGCTGAAGTATTTTAATTATTATAAAGTGTTATAAGATTATATTTAATTGAGCTACATTGTATTTGCTAATAAATGCTGGATAGTTGATGAACTATCCAATAATGTTTCAAAATAATATATTTGATTTATTGACAATCATAGTAGGTCTGCTAATCAGGCCTTAGATTTGATGGTATCATCTTATTGAATTGTTTTAACAAAGGTCCTGTAGATGGTAATTTTTGATTGATACTCAATAGCTGAGTTCAGCTAATTAGCCATTTGTGTTATTAGTACTTATTATTATTAGTTAGTTATTAGTTATTCTGAATTGTTTTAGTAAATTTTTACTGTGATATTTCACATTTAATTCATTTTGGGTCAAGATTTAATTTTCCAAAAATATTGTACTTATATCAAAACGATTGAAATGAATATTAATTAATTTAAATATTTTTATAGCTTGTTATATATTTTAATAAATTATGTATATGTGTATATATATATATATATATATATATATATATATATATATATATATATATATATATATATATATATTATATATATATACTGTATATATATAATCATAATTGATATCCTAGTTACTGCATCATTATATTCATTGTGCCTATAATATTTACACCTGTCAGAACTTAGTTTTTATCAATTGGTATTAAATATTAATATTTAATAATAATTTTGATTATCATTAATAATTAATATTCATAAACATCTCAAAAAGACTTACTGTTTTATAGATTTCTGGGTCAGCCCTGCTTCCCTTTTTAAAAAATGATACACATCAACGTTATGTTTGTGACTTTGTAAGGTGCTTTGTAAATTAGGAGAATTTGAAAAGCCACAATTCTCAGAGCTAAATTACATGAAAAGGGGTCAAATAATCAATAAAAGTACATTGCAAAGTTGTTTCACTAGTCATAACTAAACATTTTCAGAAATGTCCCTTTAATCACCAAAATATGTTTCCCAAGTATGATAAATATCTATTTCTCCTGTTAAGTGTGGTCAGTCCACGGGTCATCATTACTTCTGGGATATTAACTCCTCCCCAACAGGAAGTGCAAGAGGATTCACCCAGCAGAGCTGCTACATAGCTCCTCCCCTCTACGTCACCTCCAGTCATTCTCTTGCACCCAACGAATAGATAGGATGTGTGAGAGGACTGTGGTGATTATACTTAGTTTCATACCTTCAATCAAAAGTTTGTTATTTTATAATAGCACCGGAGTGTGTTATTCCTTCTCTGGTAGAATTTGAAGAAGAATCTACCTGAGTTTTTTCTATGATTTTAGCCGGCGTAGTTAAGATCATATTGCCGTTTTCTCGGCCATCTGAGGAGAGGTAAACTTCAGATCAGGGGACAGCGGGCAGATTAATCTGCAAAGAGGTATGTAGCAGCTTATTATTTTCTGACAATGGAATTGATGAGAAAATTCTGCCATACCGATATAATGTAAACTCAGCCTTAAATGCAGTAGCAGCAACTGGTATCAGGCTGTCATGTATGTATATTTTACACTTCAGTATTCTGGGGAATGGCACTTCACTGGAATTATACTGTATGCATAAGACTTTAGCCTAATTTGCAGGGACTAGCAACAGGCTTTTTAATAACACTTAATTTATTTAATGTTAAACGTTTTTTGCTGGCATGTAAAATCGTTTAATTTTCTGAGGTACTGGGTGAAAAAATGTTTTGGGCACTAATTTTTTCCACTTGGCAGTCATTTTATTTAATTTATGACAGTTTACTGATCTCTCTCACTGTTGTGTGTGAGGGGGAGGGGCCTTTTTTGGCGCTTTTGCTATGCATCAAAAAATTCAGTCAGAAGTTTATTGTCTTCCCTGCATGATCCGGTTCATCTCTACAGAACTCAGGGGTCTTCAAAACTTGTTTTGAGGGAGGTAATCACTCACAGCAGAGCTGTGAGATTGTAGTTGACTGTGATAAAAAACGTTTATTTCTGTATTTTTTTTCTGCTATCAGGGTTAGTTATCCTTTGCTAATGGGAGCAATCCTTTGCTAAAATTGTGTTTTTACAAAGATTTGATGCTATAACTTTTCAGTTTATTAATTTTCAACTGTCATAACTTTTTCTGTGCTTCTTATAGGCACAGTACGTTTTCATATTATAGTAAATTACTTGAAAAGTATTTCCAAGTTGCTAGTTTATTTGCTAGTGTGTTAAACATGTCTGATTCAGAGGAAGATATCTGTGCTATATGTGCTAAAGCCAAAGTGGAGCCCAATAGAAATTTATGTACTAACTGCATTGATGCTACTTTAAATAAAAGTCAATCTGTACAAATTGAACATATTTCACCAAACAACGAGGGGAGAGTTATGCCGACTAACTCGCCTCACGTGTCAGTACCTGCATCTCCCGCTCGGGAGGTGCGTGATATTGTAGCGCCGAGTACATCTGGGCGGCCATTACAAATCACATTACAGGATATGGCTACTGTTATGACTGAAGTTTTGGCTAAATTACCAGAACTAAGAGGTAAGCGTGATCACTCTGGGGTGAGAACAGAGTGCGCTGATAATATTAGTGCCATGTCAGACACTGCGTCACAATTTGCAGAACATGAGGACGGAGAGCTTCATTCTGCGGGTGACGGTTCTGATCCAAACAAACTGGATTCAGACATTTCAAATTTTAAATTTAAGCTGGAAAACCTCCGTGTATTACTAGGGGAGGTGTTAGCGGCTCTGAATGATTGTAACACAGTTGCAATACCAGAGAAAATGTGTAGGTTGGATAAATATTTTGCGGTACCGTCGAGTACTGATGTTTTTCCTATACCTAAGAGACTTACTGAAATTGTTACTAAGGAGTGGGATAGACCCGGTGTGCCGTTCTCACCACCCCGGATATTTAGAAAGATGTTTCCAATAGACGCCACCACACGGGACTTATGGCAAACGGTCCCTAAGGTGGAGGGAGCAGTTTCTACTTTAGCTAAGCGTACCACTATCCCGGTGGAGGATAGCTGTGCCTTTTCAGATCCAATGGATAAAAAGTTAGAGGGTTACCTTAAGAAAATGTTTGTTCAACAAGGTTTTATATTGCAACCTCTTGCATGCATTGCGCCTGTCACGGCTGCAGCAGCATTTTGGTTTGAGTCTCTGGAAGAGACACTTGAATCAGCTCCATTAGATGAGATTACACACAAGCTTAAAGCCCTTAAGTTAGCTAACTCATTTATTTCGGATGCCGTAGTACATTTAACTAAACTTACGGCTAAGAATTCCGGATTCGCCATTCAGGCGCGCAGAGCACTGTGGCTAAAATCCTGGTCAGCTGACGTTACTTCTAAATCTAAATTGCTTAATATACCTTTCAAAGGGCAGACCTTATTCGGGCCCGGGTTGAAAGAAATTATCGCTGACATTACAGGAGGTAAAGGCCATGCCCTGCCTCAAGACAGAGCCAAACCTAAGGCTAGACAGTCTAATTTTCGTTCCTTTCGTAATTTCAAAGCAGGAGCAGCATCAACTTCCTCTGCACCAAAACAGGAAGGAGCTGTTGCTCGCTACAGACAAGGCTGGAGACCTAACCAGTCCTGGAACAAGGGCAAGCAGGCCAGGAAACCTGCTGCTGCCCCTAAGACAGCATGAATTGAGGGCCCCCGATCCGGGAACGGATCTAGTGGGGGGCAGACTTTCTCTCTTCGCCCAGGCTTGGGCAAGAGATGTCCAGGATCCTTGGGCGTTAGAGATCATATCTCAGGGATACCTTCTGGACTTCAAATCCTCTCCCCCAAGAGGGAGATTTCATCTGTCAAGGTTGTCAACAAACCAAATAAAGAAAGAGGCGTTTCTACGCTGCGTACAAGATCTTTTATTAATGGGAGTGAT
Source organism: Bombina bombina (assembly GCF_027579735.1). Classification (NCBI taxonomy): domain Eukaryota; kingdom Metazoa; phylum Chordata; class Amphibia; order Anura; family Bombinatoridae; genus Bombina; species Bombina bombina. The sequence goes on along the minus strand of NC_069504.1, from coordinate 535,821,345 downwards.
CCATCCGGTTCCGCGGTCGGAACAAGGACAAGGGTTTTACTCAAATCTGTTTGTGGTTCCCAAAAAAGAGGGAACTTTCAGGCCAATCTTGGATTTAAAGATCCTAAACAAATTCCTAAGAGTTCCATCGTTCAAAATGGAAACTATTCGGACAATTTTACCCATGATCCAAAAGGGTCAGTACATGACCACAGTGGATTTAAAGGATGCTTACCTTCACATACCGATTCACAAAGATCATTACCGGTATCTAAGGTTTGCCTTTCTAGACAGGCATTACCAGTTTGTAGCTCTTCCATTCGGATTGGCTACGGCTCCAAGAATCTTCACAAAGGTTCTGGGTGCTCTTCTGGCGGTACTAAGACCGCAAGGAATTTCGGTAGCTCCGTACCTAGACGACATTCTGATTCAAACTTCAAGCTTTCAAACTGCCAAGTCTCATACAAAGTTAGTACTGGCATTTCTAAGGTCGCATGGATGGAAGGTGAACGAAAAGAAGAGTTCTCTCTTTCCACTCACAAGAGTTCCCTTCTTGGGGACTCTTATAGATTCTGTAGAAATGAAGATTTACCTGACAGAAGACAGGTTAACAAAGCTTCAAAATGCATGCCGTGTCCTTCATTCCATTCAACACCCGTCAGTAGCTCAATGCATGGAGGTGATCGGCTTAATGGTAGCGGCAATGGACATAGTACCCTTTGCACGCCTACATCTCAGACCGCTGCAATTGTGCATGCTAAGTCAGTGGAATGGGGATTACTCAGACTTGTCCCCTACTCTGAATCTGGATCAAGAGACCATAAATTCTCTTCTATGGTGGCTTTCTCGGCCACATCTGTCCAGGGGGATGCCATTCAGCAGGCCGGACTGGACAATTATAACAACAGACGCCAGCCTACTAGGTTGGGGCGCTGTCTGGAATTCTCTGAAGGCTCAGGGACAATGGAATCAGGAGGAGAGTCTCCTACCAATAAACATTCTGGAATTGAGAGCAGTTCTCAATGCCCTTCTAACTTGGCCCCAGTTAACAACTCGGGGGTTCATCAGGTTTCAGTCGGACAACATCACGACTGTAGCTTACATCAACCATCAGGGAGGGACAAGAAGCTCCCTAGCAATGATGGAAGTATCAAAGATAATTCGCTGGGCAGAGTCTCACTCTTGCCACCTGTCAGCAATCCACATCCCGGGAGTGGAGAACTGGGAGGCGGATTTCCTAAGTCGTCAGACTTTTCATCCGGGGGAGTGGGAACTTCATCCGGAGGTCTTTGCCCAAATACTTCGACGTTGGGGCAAACCAGAGATAGATCTCATGGCGTCTCGACAGAACGCCAAGCTTCCTCGTTACGGGTCCAGATCCAGGGATCCAGGAGCGGTTCTGATAGATGCTTTGACAGCACCTTGGACCTTCGGGATGGCTTATGTGTTTCCACCCTTCCCGATGCTTCCTTGATTGATTGCCAGAATCAAACAGGAGAGAGCATCAGTGATTCTAATAGCGCCTGCATGGCCACGCAGGACTTGGTATGCAGATCTAGTGGACATGTCATCCTGTCCACCTTGGTCTCTACCTCTGAAACAGGACCTTCTGATCCAGGGTCCCTTCAAACATCAAAATCTAATTTCTCTGAAGCTGACTGCTTGGAAATTGAACGCTTGATTTTATCAAAACGTGTTTTTTCTGAGTCAGTTATTGATACCTTAATACAGGCTAGGAAGTCTGTTACCAGAAAGATTTACCATAAGATATGGCGCAAATACTTATATTGGTGCGAATCCAAGAGTTACTCATGGAGTAAGGTTAGGATTCCGAGGATATTGTCTTTTCTACAAGAAGGTTTAGAAAAGGGTTTATCCGCTAGTTCCTTAAAGGGACAGATTTCAACTCTGTCCATTCTTTTACACAAACGTCTGTCAGAAGTTCCGGACGTTCAAGCTTTTTGTCAGGCTTTAGCTAGGATCAAGCCTGTGTTTAAAACTGTTGCTCCACCATGGAGTTTGAACTTAGTTCTTAATGTTTTACAGGGTGTTCCTTTTGAACCCCTCCATTCCATTGATATCAAGCTGTTATCTTGGAAAGTTCTGTTTTTAATGGCGATTTCCTCGGCTCGAAGAGTCTCTGAGTTATCTGCCTTACATTGTGATTCTCCTTATCTGATTTTTCATTCAGACAAGGTAGTTCTGCGTACTAAACCTGGGTTCCTACCTAAGGTGGTCACTAACAGGAATATCAATCAAGAGATTGTGGTTCCATCTTTGTGTCCTAATCCTTCTTCGAAGAAGGAACGTCTGCTACACAATCTAGATGTAGTCCGTGCCCTGAAATTTTATCTACAGGCAACTAAGGATTTTCGACAAACGTCTTCCCTGTTTGTCGTTTATTCTGGTCAGAGGAGAGGTCAAAAAGCTTCGGCTACCTCTCTCTCTTTTTGGCTTCGTAGCATAATACGGTTAGCCTATGAGACTGCTGGACAGCAGCCTCCTGAAAGAATTACAGCACATTCTACTAGAGCTGTGGCTTCCACTTGGGCCTTTAAGAATGAGGCTTCTGTTGAACAGATTTGCAAGGCTGCAACTTGGTCTTCTCTTCATACTTTTTCCAAATTTTACAAATTTGACACTTTTGCTTCTTCGGAGGCTGTTTTTGGGAGAAAGGTTCTTCAGGCAGTGGTTCCTTCCGTATAAAGAGCCTGCCTGTCCCTCCCGTCATCCATGTACTTTAGCTTTGGTATTGGTATCCCAGAAGTAATGATGACCCGTGGACTGACCACACTTAACAGGAGAAAACAAAATTTATGCTTACCTGATAAATTCCTTTCTCCTGTAGTGTGGTCAGTCCACGGCCCGCCCTGTTTTTTATGGCAGGTAAAAAAATTTTTAATTATACTCCAGTCACCACTACACCCTTTGGCTTCTCCTTTCTCGTTGGTCCTTGGTCGAATGACTGGAGGTGACGTAGAGGGGAGGAGCTATGTAGCAGCTCTGCTGGGTGAATCCTCTTGCACTTCCTGTTGGGGAGGAGTTAATATCCCAGAAGTAATGATGACCCGTGGACTGACCACACTACAGGAGAAAGGAATTTATCAGGTAAGCATAAATTTTGTTTTATCTTTTATGATGATAACTAACCTTCGGCTAGATTACGAGTTTTTGTCGGTAATGGTGTGCGGTGCTAACGCAGTTTTTCCTTACCACTCACCTACAGTAACGCTAGTATTATGGGTCTTTAGCAACCCGGCGTTAGCCGCAAAAAAATGAGAGTAGAGCAGAATTTAGCTCCACATCTCACCTCAATACCAGCGCTGTTTACAGTAGCGGTAAGCTGGCAAAACGTGCTCATGCACGATTTCCCCATAGGAATCAATGGGGCAGAGCTAGTTGAAAAAAAACCTAACACCTGCAGAAAAGCAGCGTTCAGCTTCTAACGCAGCCCCATTGATTCCTATGGGGAAACACATTTATGTCTACACCTAACACCCTAACATGAACCCTGAGTCTAAACACCCCTAATCTTACACTTATTAACCCCTAATCTGCGGCCCCCGACATCGCCGACACCTGCTTTATATTATTAACCCCTAATCTGCCGCTCTGGACACCGCCGCCACCTACTTATTAACCCCTAATCTGCTGCCCCCAATGTCGCCGACACCTACCCACAATTATTAACCCCTAATCTGCTGCCCCAATGTCGTCACCACTATAATAAAGTTATTAACCCATAAATCTAGGTCTAACCCTAACACCCCCCTAACTTAAGTATAACTTAAATACATCTAAATAAATATTCCTATCATTAAATAAATTATTCCTTTTTTAAACTAAATACTTACCTATAAAATAAACCCAAAGCTATCTACAATATAATTAATAGTTACATTGTAGCTATTTTAGGATTTATTTTTATTTTACAGGCAACTTTGTATTTATTTTAACTAGGTACAATAGTTATTAAATAGTTATTAACTATTTAATAACTTCCTAGTTAAAATAAAGACAAATATACATTTTACAGGTAAGTATTTAGTTTAAAAAAGGAATAATTTATTTAATGATAGGAATTTTTATTTAGATGTATTTAAATTATATTTAAGTTAGGGGATGTTAGGGTTAGGGTTAGACTTAGATTTAGGGGTTAATAACTTTATTACAGTGGCGGCGACATTGGGGGCGGCAGATTGGGGTTAATAATTTATAGGTAGGTGTCGGCGATGTTAGGGACGGCAGATTAGGGGTTAATAAAATGTAACTAGTGTTTGCGAGGTGGGAGTGCAGCGGTTTAGGGGTTAATATATTTATTAAAGTGGCGGTGATGTCCAGTCGGCAGATTAGGGGTTAAAAATTTTATTTAAGTGGGGGGGCTCAGTTTAAGGATTTATAGGTAGTTTATGGGTGTTAGTGTACTTTTTAGCACTTTAGTTAAGAGTTTTATGTTACGGCGTTAGCCCATAAAACTCTTAACTACTGACTTTTAAATGCGGTAGGAGTCTTGACAGGAGAGGGTGTACCGCTCACTTTTTCCAAGACTCGTAATACCGGCATTAGAAAAATCCCATTGAAAAGATAGGATGCGCAATTTACGTAAGTGGATTTGTGGTATGCTCGAGTCGCGGAAAAAAAGTGAGCGGTACACCTGTACCTGCAAGACTCGTAATACCAGCGGGCGTTAAAAAGCAGCGTTGGGACCTCTCAACCCTCTTTTAAAGGCTAACGCAAGACTCGTAATCTAGGCGGCGAATTATCAAATGTCTTTCGGACCTGATCCGACAGTGCGGATCAGGTCCGACAGACATCGCTGAATGCGGAGAGCAATACGCGCTCCATATTCAGCATTGCACCAGCAGCTCACAAGAGCTGCTAGTGCAACTCCGCCCCCTACAGATTTGCGGCCAATGGGCCAACAGCAGGGAGGTGTCAATCAACCCGATCGTACTCAATCGGATTAAATTGTGGTGATTCCTGTCCGTCTGCTCAGAGCAGGCGGACAGGTTTATTGACCACTGCTTCATAACTGCTGTTTCTGGCGAGTCTGAAGACACGCCAGAAACACAGGCCCTCAAACTCCATTCAGAGCTTGATAAATGGGCCTCAGTGTGTTGATATTGTGATATTTAGGTAAATGTTCACATTTGGTTTGTCTTTGTAATGTGAATATCATTTGTTGTTCACAAAAAAACACTTTGGTGCTATTTAAGTATCAGCTTCTACATTTAATTTCTATGCTGCTTCAATTTACTAATTTTCATGCAAAAACAAATCAAATATTGAATATATTCAAAGCACTTGTTTGTCAAATATGCAGCAGAAAAACTAGATATAGCTACTAGTGGATTGGAACTGTTTTTATTACATGTGCACATGTGTGGGTTTAATATGATACCATTTCTTCAGAATCAGTATTAAAGTGAATGTAAATTTTGAAGCTAATGTGCCCGGTTTTTAAAAAACATAATTTATGCTTACCTGATAAATTTATTTCTCTTGTGGTGTATCCAGTCCACGGATCATCCATTACTTGTGGGATATTCTCCTTCCCAACAGGAAGTTGCAAGAGGATCACCCACAGCAGAGCTGCTATATAGCTCCTCCCCTAACTGCCATATCCAGTCATTCGACCGAAACTAGCCGAGAAAGGAGAAACCATAGGGTGCAGTGGTGACTGTAGTTTAAAATTTAGACCTGCCTTAAAAGGACAGGGCGGGCCGTGGACTGGATACACCACAAGAGAAATACATTTATCAGGTAAGCATAAATTATGTTTTCTCTTGTTAGGTGTATCCAGTCCACGGATCATCCATTACTTGTGGGATACCAATACCAAAGCTAAAGTACACGGATGAAGGGAGGGACAAGGCAGGTACTTAAACGGAAGGGACCACTGCCTGTAGAACCTTTCTCACAAAAATAGCCTCCGAAGAAGCAAAAGTATCAAATTTGTAAAATTTTGAAAAGGTATGAAGCGAAGACCAAGTCGCCGCTTTGCAAATCTGTTCAACAGAAGCCTCATTTTTAAAGGCCCAGGTGGAAGCCACAGCTCTAGTAGAATGAGCTGTAATCCTTTCAGGGGGCTGCTGTCCAGCAGTCTCATAGGCTAAGCATATTACACTCCGAAGCCAAAAAGAAAGAGAGGTTGCCGAAGCCTTGTGACCTCTCCTCTGTCCAGAGTAAACAACAAACAGGGAAGATGTTTGACGAAAATCTTTAGTCTCTTGTAAGTAAAACTTTAAAGCACGGACTACGTCCAAATTATGTAAAAGACGTTCCTTCTTTGAAGAAGGATTAGGACACAATGATGGAACAACAATCTCTTGATTGATATTCTTGTCGGAAACTACCTTAGGTAAAAACCCAGGTTTTGTATGCAGAACTACTTTATCTGTATGGAAAATCAGATGAGGAGAATCACATTGTAAAGCTGATAACTCAGAGACTCTACGAGCCGAGGAAATAGCCATCAAAAACAGAACTTTCCAAGATAAAAGTTTGATATCAATGGAATGAAGGGGTTCAAACGGAACTCCTTGAAGAACCTTAAGAACCAAGTTTAAGCTCCATGGAGGAGCAACAGGTTTAAACACAGGCTTAATTATAACCAAAGCCTGACACAATGCCTGGACGTCTGGAACCTCTGCCAGACGCTTGTGCAAAAGGATAGACAGAGCAGAAATCTGTCCCTTTAGAAAACTAGCTGATAATCATTTATCCAAACCGTCTTGGAGAAAGGACAATATCCTAGGAATCCTAACCTTACTCCATGAGTAATTCTTGGATTCACACCAATGAAGATATTTGCGCCATATCTTATGGTAGATTTTCCTGGTTACAGGCTTTCGTGCCTGTATTAAGGTATCAATGACTGACTCGGAGAAGCCACGCCTTGATAAAATCAAGCATTCAATCTCCAGGCAGTCAGTCTCAGAGAAATTAGATTTGGATGATTGAAAAGACCTTGTAGTAGAAGGTCTTGTCTCAGAGGCAGATGCCAAGGTGGAAAGGATGACATGTCCACCAGGTCTGCATACCAGGTCCTGCGTGGCCACGCAGGCGCGATCAAGATCACTGATGCTCTCTCCTGTTTGATTTTGGCAATCAGTCGAGGGAGCAGAGGAAACGGTGGAAACACATAAGCCAGGTTGAAGAACCACGGTGCTGCTAGAGCATCTATCAGCGTCGCTTCTGGGTCCCTGGACCTGGATCCGTAACAAGGAAGCTTGGCGTTCTGGCGAGACGCCATGAGATCCAATTCTGGTGTGCCCCAACAATGAACCAATTGAACAAACACCTCCGGATGGAGTTCCCACTCCCCCGGATGAAAAGTCTGACGACTTAGAAAATCCGCCTCCCAGTTCTCTACACCTGGGATATGGATCGCTGATAGATGGCAAGAGTGAGTCTCTGCCCAGCGAATTATCTTGGAGACTTCTAACATCGCAAGGGAGCTCCTGGTCCCCCCTTGATGGTTGATGTAAGCCACAGTCGTGATGTTGTCCGACTGAAATCTGATGAACCTCAGGGTTGCTAACTGAGGCCAAGCTAGAAGAGCATTGAATATTGTTCTTAACTCCAGAATATTTATTTGGAGGAGTTTCTCCTCCTGAGTCCACGATCCCTGAGCCTTCAGGGAATTCCAGACTGTACCCCAACCTAGAAGGCTGGCATCTGTTGTTACAATTGTCCAATCTGTCCTGCGAAAGGTCATACCTTTGGACAGATGGACCCGAGATAGCCACCAGAGAAGAGAATCTCTGGTCTCTTGATCCAGATTTAGCAGAGGGGACAAATCTGTGTAATCCCCATTCCACTGACTGAGCATGCATAATTGCAGCGGTCTGAGATGTAGGCGCGCAAATGGCACTATGTCCATCGCCGCTACCATTAAGCCGATCACTTCCATGCACTGAGCCACCGAAGGGCGCGGAATGTAGTGAAGAACACGGCAGGAATTTAGAAGCTTTGATAACCTGGACTCTGTCAGGTAAATTTTCATTTCTACAGAATCTATCAGAGTTCCTAGGAAGGAAACCCTTGTGAGGGGTGATAGAGAACTCTTTCCCTCGTTCACTTTCCACCCATGCGACCTCAGAAATGCCAACACTATGTCCATATGAGATTTGGCAATTTGGAAGTTTGATGCCTGTATCAGGATGTCATCTAGATAAGGGGCCACTGCTATGCCCCGTGGTCTTAGGACCACCAGAAGAGACCCCAGAACCTTTGTAAAAATTCTTGGGGCTGTAGCTAACCCAAAGGGAAGAGCCACAAACTGGTAATGCCTGTCTAGAAAGGCAAACCTTAGGAACCGATGATGATCTTTGTGAATCGGTATGTGAAGGTAAGCATCCTTCAAATCCACTGTGGTCATGTACTGACCCTCCTGGATCATAGGTAGGATTGTCCGAATAGTTTCCATTTTGAACAATGGAACTCTGAGGAATTTGTTTAAGATCTATAGATCCAAAATTGGTCTGAAGGTTCCCTCTTTTTTGGGAACCACAAACAGATTTGAATAAAATCCCTGTCCTTGCTCCATCTGTGGAACTGGATGGATCACTCCCATTATTAGGAGGTCTTGCACACAGCGTAAGAATGCCTCTTTCTTTATCTGGTTTACAGATAATCTCGAAAGGGGAAATCTCCCTTGTAGGGGGGAAGCTTTGAAGTCCAGAAGATATCCCTGAGATATGATCTCCAACGCCCAGGGATCCTGAACATCTCTTGCCCATGCCTGGGCGAAGAGAGAAAGTCTGCCCCCTACTAGATCCGTTGCCGGATAGGGGGCCGTTCCTTCATGCTGTCTTAGAGGCAGCAACAGGCTTTCTGGCCTGCTTGCCTTTGCTCCAGGCCTGGTTAGATTTCCAGGCCGGCTTGGATTGCGCAAAAGTTCCCTCTTGCTTTGTAGCAGAGGAAGTTGATGCTGCACCTGCCTTGAAGTTTCGAAAGGCACGAAAATTAGACTGTTTGGCCCATGATTTGGCCCTGTCCTGAGGAAGGGTATGACCCTTAACTCCAGTAATGTTAGCAATAATTTCCTTCAAACCAGGCCCGAATAGGGTCTGCCCCTTGAAGGGAATGTTAAGTAATTTAGACTTTGAAGTCACGTCAGCTGACCAAGATTTAAGCCATAGCGCCCTCCGCGCCTGGATGGCGAATCCAGAATTCTTAGCCGTTAGTTTAGTCAAATGAACAATGGCATCAGAAACAAAAGAATTAGCTAGCTTAAGTGTTCTAAGCTTGTCAAGTATTTCAGTCAATGGAGTAGCTGTCTGAAAGGCCTCTTCCAGAGACTCAAACCAGAACGCTGCAGCAGCAGTGACAGGAGCAATGCATGCAAGGGGCTGCACGATAAAACCTTGTTGAATAAACATTTTCTTAAGGTAACCTTCTAATTTTTTATCCATTGGATCTGAAAAAGCACAACTGTCCTCGACAGGGATAGTGGTACGCTTTGCTAAAGTAGAAACTGCTCCCTCCATCTTAGGGACCATCTGCCATAAGTCCCGTGTGGTGGCGTCTATTGGAAACATTTTTCTAAAAATAGGAGGGGGGGAAAACAGCACACCGGGCCTGTCCCACTCCTTAGTAATAATTTCTGTTAACCTTTTAGGTATTGGAAAAACGTCAGTACACACTGGCACCGCGTAGTATTTAACCAGTCTACACAATTTCTCTGGCACTGCAATTGTGTCACAGTCATTCAGAGCAGCTAAAACCTCTCCAAGCAACACCCGGAGGTTCTCAAGCTTAAATTTAAAAGTAGACATATCTTAATCAGGTTTCCCCGAGTCAGAGACGTCACCCACAGACTGAAGCTCTTCCTCAGCTTCTGCATATTGTGACGCAGTATCAGACATGGGCCTTAAAACATCTGCGCGCTCTGTATTACATCTAATCCCAGAGCTATCGCGCTTTCCTCTGAATTCAGGCAGTCTGGCTAATACCGCTGACATGGTATTATCCATGATTGCCGCCATGTCCTGCAAAGTAATCGCTATGGGCGTCTTTGATGTACTTGGCGCCATTTTAGCGTGAGTCCCTTGAGTGGGAGTCAAAGGGTCCGACACGTGGGGAGAGTTAGTCGGCATAACTTCCCCCTCGTCAGAATCCTCTGGTGATAATTCTTTTAAAGATAACAGCTGATCTTTATTGTTTAAAGTGAAATCAATACATTTAGTACACATTCTCCTATGGGGTTCCACCATGGCTTTTAAACATAATGAACAAGGAGTTTCCTCTATGTCAGACATGTTTATACAGACTAGCAATGAGACTAGCAAGCTTGGAAAACACTTTAAATCAAGTTAACAAGCAATATAAAAAAGAGTTACTGAGCCTTTAATAGAAACAAATTTTGCCAAAATTTGAAATAACAGTGAAAAAAGGCAGTTAAACTAACGAAATTTTTACAGTCTATGTAACAAGTTAGCAGAGCATTGCACCCACTTGCAAATGGATGATTAACCCCTTAATACAAAAAACAGATTAACAAAACGAAAAATATGTTTTTTAAACAGTCATAACAACTGCCACAGCTCCTACTTTTGAAGCCTTTTGAGCCCTTCAGAGATGTCCTATAGCATGCAGAGGACTGCTGAGGGAAGCTGAATGTCACAGTTTGTAATTTTAACTGCACCAACTGTAACTTTTATACTATAACAGTGGAAAGCCTCAGGAAACTGTTTCTAGGCAGAAATAAAGCCAGCCATGTGGAAAAAACTAGGCCCCAATAAGTTTTATCACCAAAGCATATATAAAAACGATTAAACATGCCAGCAAACATTTTATATTGCACATTAATCAGAGTATATACCTCTGATAGCAAGCCTGATACTAGTCGCTATTAAATCACTGTACAGTATTTAGGCTTTAACTTACATTAATCCGGTATCAGCAGCATTTTCTAGCAAATTCCATCCCTAGAAAAACTTAACTGCACATACCTTATTGCAGGATACCCTGCACGCCATTCTCCCTCTGAAGTTACCTCACTCCTCAGACATATGTGAGAATAGCAGTGGATCTTAGTTACTTCTGCTAAGATCATAGAAAAACGCAGGCAGATTCTTCTTCTAAATGCTGCCTGAGATAAAATAGTACACTCCGGTACCATTTAAAAACAATAAACTTTTGATTGAAGAAAAAAACTAACTATATTTTACCACTTTCCTCTTACTACCTCCAGCTATGTTGAGAGCTTGCAAGAGAATGACTGGGTATGGCAATTAGGGGAGGAGCTATATAGCAGCTCTGCTGTGGGTGATCCTGTTGCAACTTCCTGTTGGGAAGGAGAATATCCCACAAGTAATGGATGATCCGTGGACTGGATACACCTAACAAGAGAAATTCGATTAAAAACAGGGGCACTTTAATTCATAAAAATTTACTTTTCACGAGTGTTATGAAAAAAAACATACCTTTTAACTTTGACAGCTGCTCCAGCTTCCCCCGGTCGTCGCAAGCCATTTCTGACATCAGAAATGATGGATCGGTCATCCTCCAATCACGGCTTCCCCCCAGGGGAATCAGTGTCTGATTCAACGCCGTGATTGGAGGAAGCCGGATTCCTCATTTTAGACCCAGGAAGAGGCTTTGCGATGGGTGGAGGAAGCTGGATCGGCTGTCAAGATTAAAAGGTAAGTATTTTTTCACATGTAGAAAAAGAGGTAGTCAGTAGCTAGTTTAAATAAAATATAACTTATTTAAGCGCTAAAACATAGAGGGTTAGTACCCTTAAACACTAAAGACTAACATGTTTCGGCTAAACGCCGTACTCATAGTCCCTAAAATTCAATGCAAACATTGAGACTTAAAAACCCGCCTCTGGGTTTTGATTGGTGGAAAACTCATCACACCTTTAAAGGTACAGTCAAAATTATTCCAGTTATTAATGATTATACATTTTCATATAAGCACATAACCTACAGTAGATAGATTGTCATTTAAAATCTATTAATATTTAGGAAAGAAGAAAAATATATATAATAATAAGATAATAATTAATGTGGAATAATCAACACATTTTTTACAGTATTGGAACAAACATGTACTAATTCTCTCTTGTTTTTATTGTTATTATTTCCAAATGTTCCAACCATCAATAATTGTGTGATACTCCTATATGATAAGAGAAAAGAAATACATAAATTATGCATTTATTCCTTTTTTAGTATATGAACAAATCAAAGTGGAGACATGGATACAGGATCTAAAACATAAGGGTATTCCGACCCAAGGTGTAAAACAACAACCCATAGAGTATGGTACACAGGATGTACATATACATGCATAGACACATATAAATACGTGTACAGAAATAGATATATATATATATATATATATATATAAAAAAGTCTTTTGTTCTGCGCCAAATCTCTGTGGACATATAATGACGATAATTACAGGGAAAGTACTTCTATCCCTCTGAGGAAGAAGGAGACTTTGAAACGCGTCAGGGACGCTGTACGGATACATTTGGGTTATATTGAGGCCGTTTGTATGATCCTATTCTGACTATTGTGGCTTATGTGCTTTGACTTACCTCATAAATATTGAGGTTTTTAAGTGTGAGTGGGAGACCTTGGGGGTACCTGTATTGTGGGGTTCTTAATAAAACTTGCTTCACTATTTTGGGACCTCTGTCTTTTTGTCTCCCTCCTCATTGCATGAGCCATCAACGCTTTCAGAGAGGATCGTAATTACTACCTCAGAATACAGCAATCGGCAAATACAGCTTTAGGTCCCTATCAGAACGGATCCAATTAACAGGAGCTGCAGAGACCTACATGGATTATCTTTTAAAGGGTGATTACTTACCTCATATCGATTGAGGTTTTCTAAGTAAGTGTTTAGATATAGGGGAGCTTCTTTCCCTGTAATTATCATCATTATATGTCCACAGAGATTTGGCGCAGAACAAAAGACTTTTTTTCTATATTCATTTAGTGAAGACAAAGTGGGAGTCTTCACAAAACTATTCAGTTCACCTTTTTTTCTGAATATAACTATTCATGGACTTTTATTATTTTGAGTAATTTAATTATATTGTGCAAGTATTATTTATTGTATATTATTTATTATTTATCTTTATGTGTATATGCATATTTGTTATCCACAATATTGTAACATTTTATTCAACAACATTAGGATAGCGCAGTTTTCTTATCTTGTTTTCTATATATATATATATATATATATATATATATATATATATATATATATATATATATATATATATATATATATACATATATATATATATATATATATATATATATATATATATATATATATATATATATATATATATACACATCCCTCAGAGGAGGGGAAGGGGCAAATCTAACACCAATAATTGATTAAATCATACTCAGAGTTCAGACCAAAAGGAAACTTGGTCTGGAGTCTAAAAATCCAGTACATCTCTTGTCTGGACAGTATCTGATATTTGTCCCCTCCCCTCCTCCGGGCCTGTATCCTCTCTATTACCATCCACCTAAGAGAATCACAGTTTTTGTCATGGACCCTTACAAAATGATCCACCAAAGGGGTACTGGTCCTGCCCACACTGATTGTGAACAAATGTTCACGAATGCGTGAGCGTACCTCTTGTGTAGTTAGTCCCACATACTGGAGATTGCAAATCGAGCACCAAATAGGTAAATATAAAATGTAGATCTGCAGTTGAGGCAAGAGGAAACATCAAATGTCTCCCCTGTCACAAATTAATGGAAGGATGTACCTACATGGACATGTTCACAAGCCTTGCATTGCGAATAGCCACCTCTAGGTACCCCTATGTCTAAGCCAAGATGATGTTTGTGTTACTGTGGGTTTCTTGAGCTGTGAGGGAGACACCAAACTCCCTATAGATTTATTCCTCCTATAAGAGAATCTACAGCCCTTCTTGACCGCATCAGCAAGGCCATCATCCACTATAAGCAGCTTGAAATGTCCATGTATGATGTTGCAGATATCCTGATACTGTTCATAATAATCTGTAACAAATGTCAATTTACGTTCAGGCATATGTTTAGATTTCACAGGACAGTATGCACCTCTAGCACTCTGGTGCCCAGACTCACTGGGAGGAGCTTGACGGGAATAAAATTAAAATATAACTTTTAATGTTGAAAAATTTAAATTGTATACAAACATACACAAAACACACTCACATATAAAATCAATTGTGTGGAAAAGAACCAAAATAATTAATAATGTGATACTATTAAAGTCTTAAAGTCTGATTTCTTATACTTAATAAATCTATCCAGGTAATGGGAATATGAATATTTAGCTAGTTGTAGCTGAGTTAACAAAGGCAAGGTGGATAATTCCACTGTAGTATATACACACCATGGGTACCTGTTGGTATGTGGGAATTCCAATTATACTACTTCAGATATCAAGGCCTCTAGTTTCATACCTACTATTAGGGGCTAGAGGGGTGAACCTAAATGAAATGTCATATGGAGCGATAATGACAAGGAAGGAGAGCTCACCATGTTCAGGGGTTGGTGTTTTAGGGTGACATAGTCTGTATTGCTCAGTAATCAATTGTTTAATTCCGTAGATAGTGTACCAGTGACTGATATAATTGTATTGCTGTATTAAAGTATTGGAAATATTAGGATGGTAGTAAAATTACATTTATGATAATGATACTGCATAACTCATCTTGTGACTCCAGGCCCAAAAATTCCCAAATACATGAAATTGTTAACGCTCGTAATAAAATTGTTTCAACACTTAGGGCTTAGTATACATCTGATGTTTGTGTTACACATTTGTTGAAACATTAGATATACGTGCCATGTGCTTGTATTTTGACTCAGGTGTATCCACAGTGTACATAATATTTCAATCTGTCACTGTGTGACCGAAATCTGCAAATAGTTGCCTGATGTGGTTAAATTTCGGATATCACTAAGCGATTGTATCTAGTCTTGGTAATCACTGCCTAACCGAAATCTATAAACGGTTACCTAATGTGGTTATATTAGTGACCATTGTGTAATTGAATCAGACCTTTATAGTCAATGGGTAACATATAAATATCGCTGGTGTCGACAATCTTATGATCGATAAATGATCAGTCAAATCTAATAAAATAATAAAATAGTATAATAATATCATCTGACTGTTTTATATTAATTCTTGATGATCCTCATACGTTATAGCGTTCGGTACCAACTTAAATATATGTTTTAGTAGTCTCTAACGCAGACAACTGCAATATGGATGTAGGCGTGACCCTATAGGCCCAAAATTATCCAAATGAGTAAAATTGTTAATGCTCGTGATAATGTTATTTCAACAATTAGGGCTTAGTATGCGTCTCTTATTTATATTATACATTTGTACAGACCTTCGATATATGTACAATTGGCTTGTGTTTTGACTGTGGTGTGTCCACAGTGTACATCGGTATATGATATTTCAATTTGTCAGTGTGACCGGAATCTGCAAATGGTTACCTAATGTGATTATGTATCAGTTATCACTGAGCGATTGTATCAAGCCTTGGTAATCACTACCTGACCAAAATCTGTAAACGATTACCTAATGTGGTTATATTAGTTGCCACTATGCAATTGTATCAAGCCTTTATAGTCACTAGGTAATACATAAATACCGCTAGTACCGACAGTCTTATGTTCGATAGATCATCTGTCAGATCTAATAATAATAGTTTCCTCAGTTAAAGAACATTATTATAATGATGTAATAGTAACATCTGACTGTTTTATATTAATTCTTATGTCCCATACGTTATAAAATTCGGTACCAACTTAAATATATGTTTTAGTAGTCTGTAACGCCGACAACTAAAATATGAATGTGGGTGCGACATTCTGAAGTTTATCAAACACCTCATGTATATAGGTCCCCCTACATAGAAAACAAGTATCTATAATCAACCAACATCTATATGTAACAATCGGTTTATGTATTAAGCTAATATCCCCACAGTGAGCTCCGTAGGATAGCGTTATATTAACATGCTAATTAAAGCTAAAGATTCAGTAGATAGGTATAAATTGGTTCTATTGCCACATGTAGAATTAAAAGGCGTCCTACACACTACACTGATGCGTTTCACCCGTTATGTGCTTTATCAAAGGCAAGTGTTTTCCGATACCCGGAAGTCCTTCCTCCTAACGTTTTTAATTGGTTACATGGACTGTCCATCAACGTGGGTTCCATAACCTTAAGGTGGTATATACCCATAGGTATTGGATGTAATACGAATTGTATATGATGGATAAACTGGACATTATAATTAGAGTTACTAAGATTAACTCAAATTTATTCATAATACATGAATATCTATAGGTATTAAGTATAATATGTATTGTATATGTATTCTAAATCCCCTCCTCTAATCCCTAGGCTCACTTTCTCAAAGCCCCAACAACGTAAATCCTCTTTATTAGAGTGGCGTTTGTTTAAAAAATGTGCGGCTACACTTGTAAGTGTTTTGCCTTTTTCCATATCTGTTGCTGCATTTTTTATATTACGTAGATGTTAAATTAGTCTGATTCTCAGTTTGCGTGTCGTCATCCTGATGTAAATTAAATTACAACCACAGCATAACGCATAAATTACTCCTTCTGTATTGCAGCTGATATATCTTTTAATGGTATATTTCTCTCCAAATCTATTTATTATTTGTGTAGTGGGGACCATATATTTGCATGTATTGCAATTGTCACCTTTATGTGAACCACGTCTAAAAGCTGTTTTGGTCCTTTTGGTTTGGAGGTGGCTGCTACTGATTAGATCTTTGATATTTTTTTGCACGTCTATATCCTATAGATGGATTTTCACCATTGCTTATCCACAATTTTCACTACTTCAGAAGTTTGGTAGCTGTAGGTTAAGATGAGTCTGGGGATTCACTTTTAGTTTTCTTGTGTAATAGTTCTTTTCTGTTGGTGTGTAGTGATGTCGCAAACCTAAAATTTTTGGTTTGCGAACGGCGGACTCGGACTTCCGGTATTGTTCGCGAACCCGAGAACCGCCATTGAATTCAATAGGCAGGCGAACTTTAAAACCTACAAGGACTCTTTCTGGCCACAATAGTGATGGAAAAGTTGTTTCAAGGGTACTAACACCTGGACTGTCGCATGCTGGAGGGGGATCCCTGGCAAAACTCCCATGGAAAATTACATAGTTTATGCAGAGTCTGCTTTTAAGCCATAATGGGCCTAAATCAACTAACATTCCCAAAGTGGCTGTCTCAAAACATCCCGGACAGAAGATAGATTGATAGATAGGATAGATAGATATACATAGATTGATAGTTAGATAGAATCGATAGAAGAGAAATAGATAGATTTGTTAGATATATAATTACCCTAATAAAGTCTAATAATTAAACATGCCTTCTTGGACCCAACTAGGTTGTGTTAAGTAGTACTGTTCTTCGCACTTTCAGCCCTGTAACTCCCCCTATTGGTGGAGGTCTATATGGCGGTTATGATTACCCTGACAAAGTATAACAACAAGACACGTGGTCTGGGACCCATGGTAATTTTGTTGTGTTAAGTAAAACTTTTCTTATCACTTGAATCCCTCTTACCCCCCCCCTTTTGTTGGAGCTCTATATGGCCTGCATGATTAGCCTGAAAAGGAATAATAATAAAACATCTGGTCTTGGACCCATGGTAATTAGGTTGTGTTTAAGTAGTACTATTCTTATAACTGTAATCCCTGTTACTCCCCCTATCAAGGGAGGTCTATATGGCCTGCATGATTACCCTGACAAAGTATAACATCAAGACACACGGTGTTGGACCCATGATAACTAGCTTGTGTTAATTAGTACTTTTCTTAGCACTTTAATCCCTTTCCCCCCCCCATCGGGGGTGTTCTATATGGCCTGCCTGATTACCCTGAAAAAATATAATAATAAGACATGCGGTCTGGTACCCATTTTAACTAGGCTGTGTTTTAAGTACTACCATTCTTAGCACTTTAATCTCTGTAACTCCCCCTATTTGGTGAGGTCTATACGGCCTGGATGATTACCCATACAAAATATAATAATAAGACATCTGCTCTTGGTCTGCGACCCATGGTAACTATGTTGTGTTAATTAGTAATGTCCTTCGCATTTTAATAGCTGTTACTCATACTCACCCTATCGGTGGAGGTCTATATGGCCTGCATGATTACCCTTACAAAATATAATAACCAAACATATGCTCTGGGACCCATGGTAAGTAGGTTGTGTTAAGTAGTACTGTTCTTTGCAGTTTAATACCTGTTACAACACCAAATGGTGGCAGGTCTATCTGGCCTTCATGATTATCTGCACCCAAACCCCAAAAAAAGGCGAGTGGTCTTAGACTAACACCCATGGCTAACTTGGTTGTTTCAATTAGTACTATTCTTAGCACTTTCATCCCTGTTACGGGCGGTCTACATGGCAATCATGATTAGCCGAACAAAATACTACAATCCAACCTTTGCTCAGTCTTCATAGGCCCTTCATTGTCTGTATTTTGATAGTACAGTTCTTATTATTTTTATAGCTGATACAACACCGAATGGTGGCAGCTCTATATGGCCTGCATGATTAGCCGCACCCAATACAAAAATAAATCCAAGCGGTCTTGGATTAACACCCATGGTTAACTCTGTTGTTTCAAGTAGTACTATTCTTAGCACTTTCATCTCATCATCCCTGTTACTTCCAGGACTCTCGTGGTGGTCTACATGGCCATCATGATTAGCCTAACCAAATACTACAATCCAACCTTGGCTCAGTCTTCATAAGGCCCTTCATTGGCTGTATTTTGGTAGTACTGTTCTTATTAGTTTAATACCTGATACAACACCGAATGGTGGCAGCTCTATATGGCCTGCATGAATAGCCACACCCAAAGCCAAAAAAAAGCCAAGCGGTCTTGCACTAACACCCATGGCTAACTCTGTTGTTTCAAGTTCTACTATTCTTAGCTCTTTCATCTCATCCCTGTTACTTTCAGGACTCTCAGTGGTGGTGGTCTACATGGCCATCATAATTACCCTCACCAAAATATAACAACAATACGTGCGTGCAGGGAACCATGTTAAGCTTACTTCCTTTCGCAAAATCGAGTATAACAGTTGCAGGCAGAGTTTCTGACCCTGCATTATGGCTGCACCTCTCCCTAAAAGAGGCATGCATTACAGAGTCTGTGGGCATGTATGCAAAGAGCTGGCCTGCCTAAAAAGAGGAGCAAGGCTGTACAGGTTGTTCTCCTTCAGCTGTTTTACAACCACAACATAATGAAACACCACATATGCCATCCTTTTGAACAACAGAGTACAGGTATGGCATTGATTTTAGTTACACGGCGATATTTATTATGAACCGTGAAATTGTAAACAAAAACATGATTGGACACCAAGTACAGTACAGGTCATTCTCCTTCGGCCTTTTTAGAATAGTGTTCCGGACCCCCAACAAAAACAACAGCAGGAAAGAGGACATATGGCATCCTTTTGAAAATTAGATTACAGGAAAGGCATTGATTTTAGAAACCAACAGATCATTATTTGCAACCGGGAATTTGAATCAAACAAATGATTCGATGGACACCCAGTACACTTCTTTCTCCTTCGGCCTTTTTATAAGAGGGTCCAGGACCCTAAAAAAAAACACCAGCAGGAAAGAGGACGTATGGCATCCTTTTGAACAATAGAGTACAGGTACAGCATTGATTTTACAAACCCAGAGATAATTTTGGTCAAATGTGAAATAGAAAAAAAAATTGAGTGGACACCCAGTACACCTCTTTCTCCTTAGGCCTTTTTATAAGAGGGTCCAGGACCCTCAAACAAAATACCAGCAGGAAAGAGAACATATGGCATCCTTTTGAACAATAGAGTACTGGTACGGCATTGATTTTAGAAACCCACAGATAATTATTTGGAAAAGTGAAATAGCCCCAAAAACCATGCTTGGACTCCCACTCCAGGTCGTTCTCCTTCAGCTTTTTTATAAGAGGGTCCAGCACCCTCAACAGAAACAACTGCAGGAAATACCACCACATATGCCATCCTTTTGCACAAGCGAGTACAGGTATGGCATCAATTTTAGAAACCCAGAGATAATTGAGAGGAACCAGGAACATTTTTCTAAAAATTTGATGGGGCACCCATTACAGGTCGTTCTCCTTCAGCCTTTTTATACCATGGGCCATGACCCGCAACAGGCACAACAGCATGAAACACCACATATGCCACCCTTTTGCACAATAGAGTACAGGTATGGCATAGATGGAACACAGAGATAATTTAGAGCAACCAAGAGACGGATAAAGATGCTTGGTCGGTCCTCCTCCTTCAAATTTGTGGCATTTTGCGTTCAATTTAATGGTCCACCAGATATGAGTGGTTTGCTAAGTTGTACAATTCGTAACAGTTTAATCACTAGTGTTATATGCCTTATTTTTTTTATTTGAGTTTTGTACCCACAGAGCTGCAGCAGAGGCCAGAAAAATTAGGAATGTACAAATGACTGAAAAAATTGGGTATTGTTGTAGCAACTGCTGTAGCAGCGGCCAGAAAAATTGATGTTTGTAAAACATTTATAAAGTGCCCTAAAAGCTTGTGGCTTGAACACTAGTTGTTGGCGGATAAGTCAAGCAAGTCCTCCGGCTTTATAACAAAAAAAAAAGGTCAGCCTGTGTACCAGTTGTAGCCCAAGCCAGCTCATCTCATCATCAGGCCTTTTTTATTGAAATGTATCGCCCAATGTCAGTCCCTTCCAGATCCAGCCCTCATTCATTTTTATAAAAGTGAGATAGTCAAGGCTTTTTTGACCTAGGCGACTTCTCTTCTCAGTGACAAAACCTCCTGCTGCACTGAAAGTCCTTTCGGACAGGACACTTGAAGCAGGGCAGGCCAGAAGTTCCATTGCAAATTGGGATAGCTCAGGCCACAAGTCCGGCCTGCACACCCAGTAGTCAAGGGGTCCATCGCTCCTGAGAGTGTCGAGATCCACAGTTAAATCTAGGTAGTCTGCTACCTGTCGGTTGAGTCTTTCTCTAAGGCTGGATCCCGAAAGGCTCTGATGGTGCATGGGAGTTAAAAAGGTACGCATGTCCTCCATCAACAAGACGTCAGGAAAGCGTCCGGTCCTTGCCGCCGTGGTCGTGAGAGGAGGATTAATTTAATCTCTTCCCCTGTTACATTCCCGTGGTGCTGTGACATCACCCTTATACGCTGTGTAAAGCTTAGTTTTAATTTATTATTAAAATGCTCCATCCTTTCAGACTTGCGGGAATTTGGTAACATTTCAGGCACTTTATGCTTATACCGGGGGTCGAGGAGCGTGGACACCCAGTACAGGTCGTTCTCCTTCAGCTTTTTTATACGAGGGTCCCTCAACAGGCACGACAGCATGAAAGAACCCATTTGAACAAGGTTGGACCGAGCTAATCATGTCCCGTTCCTCCTCCTCACTGATCTCACTGATGGTATCTTCTTCCCCCCAGCAACGTACAACACCACGGGTACCAGAGAGGTGACAACAACGAGCACCCTGGGATGCCTGTTGTGCTCGGTCTTCCTCCTCCTCCTCAAAGCCGCATTCCTCCTCTGACTCCTCTTCCTCACAATCCTCTTCCTGCATTGCCGCAGGTCCAGCAAGCGATGCTGATTCGGCTGTTTGTGGGGGTGATGGACACCACAACTCTCCCGCTTCCTCTTCACGCTCATCTACTGCCTGATCCAGCACTCTTCGCAGGGCACGCTCCAGGAAGAAAACAAATGGTATGATGTCGCTGATGGTGCCTTCGGTGCGACTGACAAGGTTTGTCACCTCCTCAAAAGGACGCATGAGCCTACAGGCATTGCGCATGAGCATCCAGTAATTTGGAAAAAATATCCCCAGCTCCCCAGAGGCTGGCCTAGCACCCCGGTCATACAAATACTCATTAACAGCTTTTTCTTGTTGGAAAAGGCGGTCAAACATTAGGAGGCAAATCAAGCGCCTCACTGGCAGGTTGTTTCGACGCTGGATATTGGACAAGTGCGCCATGGCCGTGTAGAAATGCCTGAAATGGCCACACACCTTCCTGGCCTGCTTCAGGACGTCCTGTAAGCCTGGGTACTTATGGACAAATCGTTGTACAATTAGATTACACACATGTGCCATGCACGGCACATGTGTCAACTTGCCCAATTTCAATGCCGCCACCAAATTACTTCCATTGTCAGAAACAACCTTGCCAATCTCCAGTTGGTGAGGAGTCAGCCACTGATCCACCTGTGCGTTCAGGGCGGTCAGGAGTGCTGGTGCGGTGTGACTCTCCGCTTTCAGGCAAGTCAACCCCAAGACGGCGTGACACTGCCGTACCCGGGATGTAGCATAGTACCTGGGGAGCTGGGGGGTGCCATAGATGTGGAGCAAAACGCAGAAGTTGAAGAGGACTCTGCCGAGGAAGAAATTATGGAAGAGGATGGAGTAGGAGGAGTAGAGGAGGTAGCAGTAGGCCTGCCTGCAAGTCGTGGCGGTATCACCAACTCTTCTGCAGAGCCACGCATTCCATGCTTGTCAGAAGTCAGCAGGTTTACCCAATGCGCAGTGTAGGTGATATACCTGCCCTGACCATGCTTTGCAGACCAGCTATCCGTGGTCATATGGACCCTTGCCCCAACGCTGTGTGCCAGACATGCCATAACTTCCTTTCTCACAACAGAGTACAGGTTTGGGATTGCCTTTTGTGAAAAGAAATTTCTGCCAGGTACCTTCCACTGCGGTGTCCCAATAGATACAAATGTTTTGAAAGCATCAGACTCCACCAGCTTGCATGGTAAAAGCTGGCGGGTTAAGAGTTCAGACAAGCCAGCTGTCAGACGCCGGGCAAGGGGGTGACTTTGAGAAATTGGCTTCTTACGCTCAAACATGTCCTTGACAGACACCTGACTGTGGGCAGATGACCAGGAACTGCTACGTAAGAGAGACTGAGTGGAGGATGGTTGAGAGGGGGCAAGGAGGACAGCACTGGTTGACGTGGCTGAAGATGCTGGAGCAGGAGGGTGGCTTTCACTTTGTGTGCTGCTTCTACTCATGTGTTCTTCACATCGGCCTTTGTTATGGGAGACCATGTGCCTTCGCAAAGCAGTTGTACCTAGTTGGCTGTTGGACTTCCCACAACTCAGTTTCTTTTGGCACAGGTTGCAAATGGCATCGCTGTTGTCAGAGGCAGACACACAAAAAAAATGCCACACTGCTGAGCTCTGCAATGACGGCATTCTGGTGGTGGCAACAGCATGCGTTGATGGGCGTCGGCGTGCTGTCTGGCTGACCCCTGGTGAAGATGCATGCTGTCTGACTGTGCCACAAGCTCCTTGAGACGACCTCCCCATGCTTCCAAATCATCTCCTCCTCCTCTTCTCTGTCTCCCCATCTGAACTTTCCCCCTCTTCTTCTTCTCTTCTAGCAGGCACCCACGTGACATCCACCGACACATCATCATCAACCACTTCACTTGTATCTGAAACATCAAGAAAGGAAGCAGCAGCGGGTACAACATCATTATCTTCATCACACCGTACCTCCATGTCGGTAATGCTGCCTGACTGAGACTGATCACTATTATCTACATCCTCTGTCAATGATGGTTGTGCATCACTCATTTCTTCCAAATGATGTGTCAATAACTCCTGTGACAGATCAAGTGAAGCAGCTGTGGTGCTAGTGTTGGTGGTGGCAACAGGCGGGGGAGTGTCACTGGTCACTTGAGACCTGCCCAAAGCACAGCTGGACACAGATGGTGTGTCAAGGTTAGGAGGACTAGCAGCGGAAGCTGAAGAAGATTGGGTGTCCTGTGTTAGTCATTCAACTAGGTCCTCCTCAGAAGTTTTTGCGTTCCCCCTGGCACCCGGTGTCTGAACAATGTGCATATTTGTAGGGTCTAAAGGAATCACAGCACCACGACCACGACCACGGAACCTGAGGGGTGGCCTGCCTCTGCCTGTCATTTTTTTTAAAATGGACACTAACAATACTATTACACCAATTGAGTGGTGGCACTGTGAAAGTGGGCACAGTATACGCTGTGAGACTAACAACAACAAAAAAGACAGATGTTTTAAAAATCACAAATTGTTAATTTTTTAAAATATTACAAGTACTGTGACAACAAATATGATTGTTTGGCACTAGTTGGCAAATGGGCCTGTCTGGCACACACGCTGGGAGAAAGGAAACTGCAATTTAATGGCACTAGGAGACTGAAGAATGACAGTCAAAACAGTTATGATTAACAGAAATTCCAATCCTGTTACAATAAATATGATTGGTGGCACTAATTGGCTAGTTGGGACTGGCACACAGGCAGGCAGGCAGGCAGGAGTAAAATGCAATTCAAGGAGGGCACTAGTAGACTGCAGATTGACAGTCAAAACAGTGATGATTGACAAATTTTGCAATACTGTTAAAATAAATATGATTGCTGGCACTAATTGGATAGTTGGGCCTGGCACACAGGCTGGCAGGCAGTAGAAAAGTGCAATTCAATGGCACGAGCAAACTGAGGATTAAGATCAACAATCAAATTTTTTTTAATTTTAATTAGTAACTATACTGTGACAACAATTATGATTGGTGTAAATAGTTGGCAAGACGGCCTGGCACAAAAGGCTGGCAGGCAGGAGGTAGATGCAATTCAAGGACACTAGGAGACAGATTACTGACAGTCAAAACAGTGATGATTGACAATTTTTGCAATACTGTTAAAAGAAATATGATTGCTGGCGATAATTGGCTAGGTGGGCCGGGCACACAGCAGGCTGCAAGGCAGGAGGAAAGTGCAATTCACTGGCACCAGCAAACTGAGGATTCACAACAACTATTACCAACATTTTTAATTTTTAATTATTAAGAATACTGTCACAACAAATATGATTGGTGTAAATATTTTGCAAGTAGGCCTGGTACACAGGCTTGGAAGGCAGTAGAAAAGTGCAATTCTAGGGCACGAGCAAACTGAGGATTAAGAACATCAACAATCAAGAATTTTTTAATTTTAATTAGTAACTATACTGTGACAAAAAATTATGATTGGTGTAAATAGTTGGCAAGACGGCCTGGCACAAAAGGCTGGCAGGCAGGAGGTAACTCCAATTCAAGGACACTAGGAGACTGATTACTGACAGTCAAAACAGTGATGATTGACAATTTTTGCAATGCTGTTAAAAGAAATATGATTGCTGGCAACAATTGGCTAGGTGGGCCTGGCTCACAGCAGGCTGCAAGGCAGGAGGAAAGTGAAATTCAATGGCACCAGCAAACTGAGGATTCACAATAACTATTACCAAAAATTTTAATTTTTAATTATTAAGAATACTGTCACAACAAATATGATTGGTGTAAATATTTTTCAAGTAGGCCTGGCACACAGGCTTGGAAGGCAGTAGAAAAGTGCAATTCTAGGGCACGAGCAAACTGAGGATTAAGATCATCAACAATCAAGAATTTTTTAATTTTAATTAGTAACTATACTGTGACAAAAAATTATGATTGGTGTAAATAGTTGGCAAGACGGCCTGGCACAAAAGGCTGGCAGGCAGGAGGTAGATGCAATTCAAGGACACTAGGAGACTGATTACTGACAGTCAAAACAGTGATGATTGACAATTTTTGCAATACTGTTAAAAGAAATATGATTGCTAGCAACAATTGGCTAGGTGGGCCTGGCTCACAGCAGACTGCAAGGCAGGAGGAAAGTGTAATTCAATGGCACCAGCAAACTGAGGATTCACAACAACTATTACCAACATTTTTAATTTTTAATTATTAAGAATACTGTCACAACAAATATGATTGGTGTAAATATTTTGCAAGTAGGCCTGGTACACAGGCTTGGAAGGCAGTAGAAAAGTGCAATTCTAGGGCACGAGCAAACTGAGGATTAAGAACATCAACAATCAAGAATTTTTTAATTTTAATTAGTAACTATACTGTGACAAAAAATTATGATTGGTGTAAATAGTTGGCAAGACGGCCTGGCACAAAAGGCTGGCAGGCAGGAGGTAACTCCAATTCAAGGACACTAGGAGACTGATTACTGACAGTCAAAACAGTGATGATTGACAATTTTTGCAATACTGTTAAAAGAAATATGATTGCTAGCAATAATTGGCTAGGTGGGCCGGGCACACAGCAGGCTGAAAGGCAGGAGGAAAGTGCAATTCACTGGCACCAGCAAACTGAGGATTCACAACAACTATTAACAAAAATTTTAATTTTTAATTACTAAGAATACTGTGACAACAAATATGATTGGTGTAAATATTTTGCAAGTAGGCCTGGCACACAGGCTTGGAAGGCAGTAGAAAAGTGCAATTCTAGGGCACGAGCAAACTGAGGATTAAGATCATCAACAATCAATAATTTTTTAATTTTAATTAGTAACTATACTGTGACAAAAAATTATGATTGGTGTAAATAGTTGGCAAGACGGCCTGGCACAAAAGGCTGGCTGGCAGGAGGTAGATGCAATTCAAGGACACTTGGAGACTGATTACTGACAGTCAAAACAGTGATGATTGACAATTTTTGCAATACTGTTAAAAGAAATATGATTGCTGGCAACAATTGGCTTGGTGGGCCTGGCTCACAGCAGGCTGCAAGGCAGGAGGAAAGTGCAATTCAATGGCACCAGCAAACTGAGGATTCACAACAACTATTACCAAAAATTTTAATTTTTAATTATTAAGAATACTGTCACAACAAATATGATTGGTGTAAATATTTTTCAAGTAGGCCTGGCACACAGGCTTGGAAGGCAGTAGAAAAGTGCAATTCTAGGGCAGGAACAAACTGAGGATTAAGATCAACAATCAAATTTTTTTTAATTTTAATTAGTAACTATACTGTCTGTGACAACAATTATGATTGGTATAAATAGTTGGCTAGACGGCCTGGCACAAAAGGCTGGCAGTGGCAGGCAGGAGGTAAATGCAATTCAATGGCACTAGGAGACTGAATATTTGCAGTCCAAAAAATTATGATTTTTATTTTTTTATATACTGTTACAAGAATTATGATTGGTGCCACTAATTGGCTAGTTGGGCCTGGCACACAGGCTGGCAGATATGAGTCGTGGATGGTAGGTAGGGCAGCAATTTAACACAGTATGCTGTGTAAGTGACAAAAACACAGGCCTGATAGAAAATTAAGTTAGATTACACTAGCAAAATATTTTAAAATTTTAGATTTTAATATTAAAATTATGCTAAGAAGTGCAATGCACATATGACTCTATGAGTGGTCGCACTGGCTGGCTGCTACGTAGGGCAGCAATTAACAACAGTATGCTGTGTAAGTCAGATAGACAGTTAGACACAGGCCTGATAGAAAATAAAATTAGATTACACTAGCATAATGATTTAAAGACTTTTTTGGGGGAATTTAAAGAAAAAGGTTAAGCACATACATATGAGTCGTGGCTGATAGCCTTGGAAGGGCAGCTATTAAAAATAGTAGGCTATGTAAGTCAGATACACACACGCCTGATAGAAAATACTATTAGATTACACTAGAAAAATGATTTAAATTATTTTTTGGGGGGGGATTAAAAAATGGTTAAACACATATGAGTCGTGGCTCATAGACTAGGGAGGGCAGCAAGTAAACACAGTAGGCTCTGTATGTCAGCAAAACACACAGGCCGGATAGAAAATTATATTAGATTACACTATCAAATAAATTTAAACTTTTTTTATATATATTTAAATTAAGGTGAAGAAGAATAGATATGAGTGCTGGGTGGCTGCCTGGCACAGACCAATTAACCAAAAGACTGGAAAAAAATGAGGTATATTAATGCTGAGTGAGCCTGACAGACACAGTCCTGATAGTAAATGTAATTAGATTACACTAGCAAAATATTTTTTTTTTTTTTTTTAAATTTAAAATAATGTTATAAACGGATATTAACACTGGTGGCTGGCACAGAGCAATGAACCAGAGTATATGCTGTGTGACACTGGCCTGATAGAAAAATGAAAAAAAAATTACACTAGCAAAATAATTAAATATTTTGGTTAGTTAAATTTAAACTAATGTTGTTAGGGAGATATCAGTAATCACAGCATATGCTGTGAGCCTTAAACACACAGCCTGAAAGCCAGGCAAATGCTAATAAAAAAAAAACGAAAAAATAAATAAAAAAAGGCACAAAATATAGCCCTAAAAAGGGCTTTTTGGGGTGCTGTGCTTGCAGCATAGATGAGTGGAGTCCTTCTGGACTGTAAATACACTAGCCTAGCTATGTTTTTCCTATTAATGTCAGGAGCAAAAACACAACACGTCCTCTCATTAAGAAAGCAAAATCGTTATGAGTCTAAAATGGCGGATTCCGAGTAGCTGGGAGGGTCTGTGAGGGAGTGTCTGATGTTGATTGGCTCTAATGTGTCAGGCGGCTGTGACATAAAGGGTCAAAGTTTCCTCAATGATGACACATAGGGGCGGATCGAACCATGTGTTCGCCCACAAACGCGAATGCGAACAAGCTATGTTCGCTGTGAACCGTTCGCGGGCGAACAGTTCGGGACATCACTATTGGTGTGCAGTGCTCTATATCTTGCCCTTTTGATGTTCCTTTTGCTATAGCCTCATTGGACTACTCTGTTAGTTAACTCCTGTGCTCTTATCTTAAATGTTTGTTCATCTGAACAATTTCTTCGGATTCTTAGGAATTCACCGACAGGTAAACTCTTGGTAGTTCCCGGTGCATGGGCACTTGTATTATGCAGCAGGCTGTTTGTCACAGTTTTCTTTCTGTAGAGATCTGTTTTGATATTACTTTGAGTATATGTGTAACAACTACAATTCCACGATTTTTTGTATGTAATTACATTATATGCACAAGCACCAACCCATAAATAATAGAACAGTATATAAATAGTGTGAGATCACACACAGGTGTATTTCACACTATTCCACAAATACACAACTAGTGGGGATTGCCTATAATAGTGTCATTGTTTAATCTATTTCCTTTCATATGTTTAGATTTCACCTTTTCTTTCAGCAGGACCTCTCGGTCCGTATTAGTAACCTCTCTCCTTGCCCTATTGAGTACATTTACACTATAGCCTCTGTCACACAATCTTTGATATAAGGCAATGGCATCAGCATGTTTTTCAAAGTTGCTTGCTAACGTGCAATTCCTCTTAAGGCGGACAGACTGTCCTTTTGGCACTGAATACGGCACATGACGGGGGTGACAGCTTTTAGCATGTAAAAGACTATTTTCTGAGATAGGTTTTCTATATACCTCTGAGGTGATGTTACCCACAAGCCAGCCTTTCAATTCAAGATCCAAATAATGCACTTTTTGTTTATCAAATTCATAAGTAAATCATAGGTTAAGGTCATTTAGACTCAAATATTCTACAAACTTTCTTGCAGAATCCTCACCATCCTCCCAGATGAACAATAGATCATCTATAAAGCGGTGGTACATTCTAATAGCTGGCCTAAATGGGTTACTATCTGCATAAATGTGGGACCACTCCCACCATCCCATGAATAGATTAGCATATGTGGGGGCGAACTTAGCACCCATTGCGGTCCCACACTTCTGCAGATAGAACTCACCTTCAAACTGAAAAAAGTTATGAGATAGCAAAAACTCGGTTATCTCCAATACAAACATCTTGACCGGCTCACCATGTGTTGTTTCATTATTTAAGAAGTATTCAATTACTTTTAAGCCCAAATTGTGGGGTATAGATGATTACAATGCAACAACATCCACAGTGAGCCACCCTGAGATTACTTTTAAGCTCAAATTGTGGGGTATAGATAATTACAATGCAACAACATTCACAGTGAGCCACCCTGAGTCCTGTGTGCATTCAATTTTTTCAACAAGATTCAAAATATGTTTGGAGTCCCTGATGTAACTCGGGAGGGCTCTGACTAATGTCTGCAAGAGATCATCTAACCATTCTGACAAATGTTCTAGCATGGACCTTATCCCACTCACGATAGGCCTGCCCTGAACATTCTTGGTTGACTTGTGCACCTTTGGAAGATGATGGAATATTGGAGTGACCGGATTTTCAACATACAAATATTGTCACGTGTCCTGATCAATAAAGCCATCTTCCAATGTCCCATCCAAAAGGTGCACAAGTTGATGTTGGAAAGACACAGTAGGATCCTTAGTAAGTTTTTCATAACTATCAACATTACCCAACTGTCTCAATGCCTCATCAACACATGACCTGCTGCTCAATGTGTTGATATTGTGATATTTAGGTAAATGTTCACACTTGGTTTGTCTTTGTAATGTGAATATCATTTGTTGTTCACAAAAAAACACTTTGGTGCTATTTAAGTATTAGATTATACATTTAAGTTCTATGCTGCTTCAGTTGACTAATTTTCATGCAAAAACAAATCAAATATTGAATATATTCAAAGCACTTGCTTATCACATATGCAGCAAGCCATTTCTGACATCAGAAATGATGGATCGTCATCCTGCAATCATGGCTTCCCCCCCCCCCCCCGGGGTAATCAGTGTCTGATTCAACGCCGTGATTGGAGGAAGACGGATTCCTCATTTTAGACCCAGGAAGAGGCTTTGCGATGGGTGGAGGAAGCTGGATCGGCTGTCAAGATTAAAAGGTAAGTATTTTTTTCACAACACGAGTGAAATGTAAATTTTGATGAATTTTGCCCCTGTTTTTGATCGAATTTAAAAACAGGGCACTTTACCATCAAAATTTACGTTCACTTTAAGTGCAGGCTGATCCACTGTGATGCTTGCCCCATGTGACCCGGTAGAGAACCTGATTGAGGGTAATCGCCATCCAGCTTGGGAGAGGGGAGACATTTGAAATAGCTACGGAGAAAACTTTGATAGAAGAGCCGGATTAAAAAGGATGAATATGTCATTAAGAACTTCCACTCCTCCTTAAAGAGCTGTAGATTTTCATAAAACCTTCAGGATCATGGTAGTGACCTATGAGCTCTACTTAATCGATTGGATTTTATATACTACACTTCCTCTGTTTCTTATAGGTGGTGTTGGAAATTTGGAGATGTCCCTATCCTTGAGAGACTTTGGAATTTTTGTGGTTTATGTGTAGCAATTTAAGCGATCCAGTGGTTGTTATGTGCAATTAATGTTTTTACTATTATTAATTTGTATGACTATGCTTTCCTTAGTTTATGTATTGCTATTTATTTTGTATCTATTTTGAAGGATATATTTTTTGAGTGGCTACATAATCTTTTTAACCAGCGCAAACCCTACTACCCTTTTCTGTATCAAATATGCAACTTATACTTCACTGTTCCATTGTTTTATGTAAACTTATATCACGTATATCAAACAGATTGTAATCTTTGATAAGTGAAATATTAACAAAATTATTGTTCATTATATAAATTCAAACATTAGAGGTTAAACACATAGGGCCAGATTACAAGTGCTGTGCTAACCTTTACTTTGACCTGCGCTCTAACTGCACTGAAAGTAAACAGGTTAGCGCACATATTACAAGTAAGAGTGAGCGCTAACTTAAAGATTTCAGAAAAATAAAAATAACATTTTCTCCTAAGTGAAGAACATTGGAATGTAACATATTTATATTCAAAACACAATAAAATACATTAAAATGTATTGAAATTGATTACAAATGATATTTAATTCAATATATTTAATGGAAAGGGCTCAAGTATATATATATATATATATATATATATATATGTATACACCAATACACACACATATATACATAATAGCCCATCCCAGTCAAATGTATTGTTGTATACCATACCTATTTTAAACCTTAAAATACATTTTTTATATGTTTATGATTTTTTTATCAGAAGGTGTATATACAATATGTGTGTAAAAGTTTACTTTAATGTGTTATGTGATGTATTTTTTGCAACTTTTTTTTTTTAACCCATACACTTTACGCAAGGTCTTCAGTCGTGCTAATTTAGTAAGGGCAAACTTTTGTACTTTCACCTTGTAATATGCGTACTAGTTAGTGTGGTTAAGATATTGCTTATTGCATCCTGAGCTAACAATATCGTGTAACTTGCAATCTAGCCCCTAGTAAAAATACCGCTCAGGACCTGCAGAGCTCTGCTTGTCCTGAGCAGAAAACCGACACTAATCCAATCAACAATGCTAGTCATAGAATTGGGTCATGCAACTAACACTGCTGATTGGATCCATAGCAGTTTCCATGCAGACCATGTGAGACCAACAGTGCTCTGCAGGTCCCGAGAAGTATTTCTACTATGCATTTAACACCTTTGCAGGGATACATGCTGTAACAACTAAAGCCTGTAATTTTTTTGACTATCATGGTACTAATGTGAATGATATAACAATAACAAAAATAAACTATGAGGAATAAATATCCACCCTCTAGAAAACACAGATCTTTTTTATCCCACTAAATATCTGCATACCTTATCCACTTAACACACAAACACATACATTAGCACACATACTAACATGAACGCATGTGCACACACACACTCTTTTGCCCTGTGGTTTAAATTAATGCGTAGGTCTTTCAAAGATTGGGAGGACACATAGGAAGTTGTTTAATAAGGAATTAAAAAGATTTTAAAATAAATATAAAAAAATAGTTATAATAGAAGGATTTTTTTTATCTGTCAGAAAATATTGTTTTGTGTTATTTTAATAGAGATGAAAAGTTTTATATGCAATTATAAAATTGTATTACAGGACCTTGCTCGGATGATGTATAACCCTGTCTCTTCTATGAGAGAAGCAATATAAGTTATGTCACATAATCAATTTGGTATATTGGACTTTTAGGTACAATGCAATGATTTAAAGTTAGTGAAATATGTTTCTTTAAAAGTCATAATTTGTATTCACGCTTTCATCCTGAAAGTCAACTCAATTTCTGCTCTCCCGTCAACATATGGAATATGAAATAAAAACTGTACTTTGATAAAGTAAGTCTCAGGGTCATTATTACATATATTGACATTGTTTGTCTTTTGCTTTGGCATTTTAAGATTTTGTTCTGTCGAACTTCACATTCACCTTTAAAATGACTTCATTAATCCTTCTTCAGGTTTTATTCATTTAGCAAAAAATTACAGATCAAATCTAATAAACCTGCAATGCTTTAGTATAAGAATATAGTGGAAACGTGCAGGGAAGTTAATGTTGCTTATCAAATATTTATTAAAACATTTCATATGCATTTTGTATGAAAAAATAGTAATGCAAGACTGTTTTTAAAAAGAAACTAAAGTCTAAAATGTTTCTCAACAATGCATTGTATATTTAAAGCACTATACACAGTGGGCTACCATCAAATAAAGCCTTAAGACAGGCACATATACACCTAGATTTAGAGTTCTGCGTTAGCCGTCAAAAGCAGCGTTAAAGGGTCCTAACGCTGCTTTTGGCCGCCCGCTGGTATTTAGAGTCGGCCAGGTAATGTTGTACCGCTCACTTTCAAGCCGCGACTTTTCCATACCGCAGATCCCCTTACGCCAATTGTGTATCCTATCTTTTCAATGGGATCTTCCTAATGCTGGTATTTAGAGTCTTGGCTGAAGTGAGCGGTACACCCTCTACCGACAAGACTCCTAACGCCCATGGAAAGGCTGCAGTTAAGAGCTTTCTGGGCTAATGCCGGTATATAAAGCTCTTAACTACAGTGCTCTAAAGTACACTAACACCCATAAACTACCTATGTACCCTAAACCGAGGTCCCCCCACATCGCCGCCACTATAATAACTAATCTGCCGACTGCACATCGCCACCACCTACATTATCCCTATGAACCCCTAATCTGCTGCCCCTAACTTCCAATCAGCCAATCAGATTGAGCTCACATTCTATTGGCTGTTTCGATCAGCCAATAGAATGCAAGCTCAATCTGATTGGCTGATTGGATCAGCCAATCGGATTGAACTTGAATCTGATTGGCTGATTGAATCAGCCAATCAGATTTTTCCTACCTTAATTCCGATTGGCTGATAGAATCCTATAAGCCAATCGGAATTCGAGGGATGCCATCTTGGATGACATAATTTAAAGGAACCTTCATTCGGCGAGTAGGCGTCGGTTGAAGAGGATAGATCTGCGTCGGCTGGGAAGAACATGGCTCTGCTACGCTCCGGATGGATGGATGAAGATAGAAGATGCCGCTTGGCTGAAGATGTCTGCCGGTCCGGATGTCCTCTTCTGCCCGGATAGGATGAAGACTTCTGCCGGTCTGGATGTCCTCTTCTGCCCCATCAGATGAAGACTTTGGCCCGGCTGGGTGAAGACGACTCAAGGTAGGGAGATCTTCAGGGGGGTAGTATTAGGTTTATTTAAGGGGGGCTTGGGTGGGTTAGAGTAGGGGTATGTGGGTGGTGGGTTTTAATGTTGGGGGGGTTACATTCTTTGCAATGTAGAATAGGGTAGGGACTTTTATTATTTTTATTTATTTTTATTTTATTAGGGGGCTTAGATTAGGTGTAATTAGTTTAATTCTTGTAATATTTTTTTATTTTCTGTAATTTAGTGGGGGGGGGGGGTTGTAATTTAGTTTAGTTTATTTAATTGTATTTAATTGTAGGTATTGGTAGCTAATTTATTTAATTAATTTAATGATAGTGTAGTGTTAGGTTTAATTGTAACTTAGGTTAGGATTTATTTTACAGGTAATTTTGTAATTATTTTAACTAGGTAGCTATTAAATAGTTAATAACTATTTAATAGCTATTGTACTTAGTTAAAATAAATACAAAGTTGCCTATAAAATAAATATAAATCCTTAAATAGCTACAATATAATTATTCGTTATATTGTAGCTATATTAGGGTTTATTTTACAGGTAAGTATTTTGTTTTAAATAGGAATACTTTAGTTAATAAAAGTTAATTTATTTCGTTAGATTAAAATTATATTTAATTTAGGGGGGTGTTAGGGTTAGACTTAGCTTTAGGGGTTAATACATTTATAATAGTAGCGGCGAGGTCCGGTCGGCAGATTAGGGGTTAATACTTGAAGTTAGGTGGCAGCGACATGGGGGGGGCAGATTAGGGGTTAATAAATATAATGCAGGTGTCGGCGATGTTAGGGGCAGCAGATTCGGGGTTCATAGGGATAATGTAGGTGGCGGGGGTGTCCAGAGCAGCAGATTAGGGGTTAATTGTGTAATGCAGGTGTCAGCGATTGCGGGGTCGGCAGATTAGGGGTTAATAAGTGTAAGGTTAGGGGTGTTTAGACTCGGGGTTCATGTTAGGGTGTTAGGTGCAGACTTAGAAAGTGTTTCCCCATAGGAAACAATGGGGCTGCGTTGGGAGCTAAACGCTGCTTTTTTGCAGGTGTTAGGTGTTTTTTTCAGCCCAAACTGCCCCATTGTTTCCTATGGGGGCTTAAGCAACGCTGGTATTGAGGGTTGAAGTGGCGGTAAATTTGGCTCAACGCTCCCTTTTTGGAGCCTAACGCAGCCCTTCAAACAACTCTAAATACCAGCGTTGTTTGGAAGCAGCAGTAGGGAAAAAAGCTGTGTTAGCTACGCGGGTCTTTACCGACAAAACTCTAAATCTAGCCGATTGTATTTTATTGGGATAAACAAAATCTCTGCAATATAAGTAAAGTGTGTGGTACTGGAGAGAAACCCTATTATTGCAGAACATTTAACAGTAGCTTGTACAATGTCTCTCTTGGCAGTCACAATATAGAGACAAGATAGTTTGTATATGATTTCTACATGTAAATCCTGTTATAAAAATATAAAGTAATAGCTGCAATAGTATTTGGAGAGATCCCCTAGTTTAGTCTTCATCTATCAGATTAGTGCACCAGCTACAGCATAACAACTAAAGGACTTTAGTACGCAGAAATATGTTCTTTTTCAGTTAATGAGACTTGCTGCTCTAACGGATATCATAGTGACGATGCCACAGTAGGTCAAAATATGGCATTAATTTAGCATATAGCACCATCTGGCTCCCCATTATTCACACATTCTGGAAAATATATGTAAGATTCCCAACTTTATCTATTTATTTATTTTTATTTATTTCAAACAATTTTGTTATATTTTTTTAATAACAATTTTCTAGGGCTAAAGAAAGGGCTAATGAGAACATTTTGGATTCTATAGCTCTTTTTTACTATCCAATGACATAAACCTCTCATTAAAAAATAGTTTTGTACCCTTTGTACACTCATGTTAATTAGATTATTTGTAGCTGAGAAGTCAGAATTAGAGATAGAAAGACAGACTAGGCTTAGTTACTGTTACTGAATATACATTTTATTTTACAGTTTGATACAGTTTGATGCAACAATTTTTTTCACACAAAACATCTTTATTCACACAGTCTATCTTAATACATCCAATAACTTTCTGCCAATCCGTTTATTCTATTTCTCATCTAAGACATGGTAGGAGTAAATATATCAAACTGCCAGATACGTCAAAATTATTAACTAAATATAATAAATGTTTGAAATTAAGATTTTTTTATGTTTTAAAAAAATAAGAGAGAAAATGTTTCTAATTGCAGATAAATAAGGGAGCATCACTATATGGCCAAAAGTATGTAGACATCCCTACTAATTATTGAGTTCAGGTGTTTCAGCCGCACTCATTGCTAACAAGTACATAGCATTCAGCACAGTCATGAAATCTTCCTAGACAAACACTGGCAGTACAATGGGTCATACTGAAGAGCTTAGGGACTTTAAATGTGGTACTGCAACTATAAGTGCTATTATTGTGAAGTAGAAGCCTTTCAAAGCAACATCAGCCCTTCCAGAAAGTGGTGGACATGCAAAATCCCAGAGCAGGGCTGCTGAACGCTCAAATGCATTTCGTTTAAACATTGCCTATCATCTCTTGAATTATTTACTAAAAAGTTCCAAACTTCTTCTGAAAGCAGCATTAGCACAAGAACTGTGCATCAGGAGCTTTATGATATGGATTTCCATGGCTGAGCAGCTGTAAAAAAAAGCCTCACATCAACATGCACAATGCCAAATTTTGGCTGGAGTGTTGTAAAGTACACAACCACTGGACTCTGGAGCAAAGAAAATGTGTTCTCTACAGTGATTTGTAATAACACTTCACTCATTTGTCATTATGATGAAAGAATCTGGGTGTGGTGGATGTCAGCAGAATGCTACCTAAGAAAGCATTGTGTCTATTGTGCCTAAGTTTGGTGGAGGGCGGAATAATGGTCTAAGGCTGGTTTTTCAGGGTTTGGTTAGGCAGCTAAGCTACAGGATACAAAATTTTTTTACAGATTTGTGTGCCAACTTAGTAGCCACAGTTTGGGGGAAGGCCCTTATTTGTTCCAATATGACTGTGCCCTTGTGCACAAAATGAGGACATGGTTTGATTAGTTTAAGGAACTCAGGTGGCCTGCACAGGGTCCTGACTTAAACACCACTGAACACTTGGGATGGATAGGAATGAGAATTGTGAGCTAGACCTTCACGTCCAACATAAATGCCTAACCTCACAAATGCCCTTTTGGCTGAATGGGCACCGATTCTGAGTGACACACTCCAAACTACATATTAATGCCCCTGGTATTGGAATGGGATGTCCAACAAGCTCATATAAACTATATAGCCAAATGTATGTGCACACCTGACCATCACACCTATATGAGCACAGTTTCCACTTGGTTTTTAGTATGAAGATACTGTATATATTTTAAAATATCAGCTTAACTAGTTAGTCAAGGAACTAACGGCTAGATTTGGAGTTTGGCGGTAGATGGTGTGCTAACGCTACGCGTGGTTTATGTCTAACGCACGGCATTGTTTGACTCCGGTATTTAGAGTTCAAACAAAACCTTCTAACGATACTCCTAACGCGTGTATTTCACACGTGGAATCCTGCCCGCATTTGACAGTCTCCCATAGAGATCAATGGAAAAGCAAACAAACACGCTTTTTTCACCTAACACTCGATCTCGCGAGAAACACGCACAGCTCGGTCATATGACGCATACCACATCATGCACAACAATAACACGCCGCAAATGTCACAACAACAATCACTAAACAAAGCACATAAGCATTACACATTCACAAGCGGGGGGAATTTTTATTAAATAAAATACAGGGAATACGCATATACTTTAAGATGCGGAAATACGCAAAATAACAAGGAAAAAAAAAATACATACACTAGCAAAATAATCGCATTCAATATCACTATATATTAGGACAAACATACATATACAACACTTCACTAATACCACACCATCGCAAATTCACATTTAAACATAATACTATTGGTCAATGTTATAGAAAACGAGCACTATGACATCATCGCATTCTACACATTCCACAAATACTAACTCAAAATGAGCATGCGCAAATTCACACACCTAATACACCTTGCACAAATAATAATTACTAATAAAGCACACCTGAACACAATTTACAACGCAAATCGGTACATCATTAAACATTTACACAGGGTATATAAGCACCACACAAGCATGGCGTCTTTGACTGTGTTGCTGGTGGGTCTTTGGAGATTGGAGGTTTAAGATTAGAGAGTTTGAGCATTATTGTGAGTGAGTTAGTGTTA
This sequence comes from Bombina bombina, assembly GCF_027579735.1. Classification (NCBI taxonomy): domain Eukaryota; kingdom Metazoa; phylum Chordata; class Amphibia; order Anura; family Bombinatoridae; genus Bombina; species Bombina bombina. The sequence goes on along the minus strand of NC_069504.1, from coordinate 535,782,770 downwards.
GTGTGAGAGAGTCAGTTGTTAGTGTTATCGTGAGTGAGTTAGTGGGAGTGGGAGTTAGTGGGAGTGGGAGAGAGTCAGTTAGTGGGAGTGTGAGTGAGTTAGTGGTAGTGGGAGTTAGTGAGAGTTAGTGGTAGTGTGATAGAGTCAGTTAGTGGGAGCGTGAGTTAGTGGTAGTGGGAGTTAGTGAGAGTTAGTGGTAGTGTGAGTTAGTGAGAATTAGTAGTAGTGTGAGTTAGTGAGAATTAGTAGTAGTGTGAGTTAGCGAGTGAGTGCTTTTTCTGTACACTTAACACATTTACACGCAAACACAATACATACATACACTTATCAATAACACTACATACACTCCATACCCCATACCCTCTCATACTACACTCCATACCCCATTCCCTGTAGTCCCATTCCCTTTCATCCCATTTACTCTTATCCCATACCCCATCCCATACCCATCCCGTAGTTACATTTAGTTTACATATCCTCCTTTTAGTCTTCTTCTTCATTTTGTTCATTTAAATACTCCTTACCCTCTTTTATTTATATACCTTTCACACTTTCATCACTTTTTTTGGTCTTTTTAGTTCTTTATTTTGACCCCCTTTCATTTGATCACACTCACTTTTTGTTTGCTTAGTTGGGGTTTAGTTTAGGGAACAGATGGAGGGCAGCCAGGGGAGAGGTAGAGGGGGGAGGAGAGGGAGGGGGAGAGGAACAGGGCAGGAAGGGGGGCAGGAAGCGGGGGTGGAAGCGGTGGGTGTACCCAGCCACTTGGTTCAAGATGAACAAGTGGCTGGGCCCAGTGGCGGACAGAGTAGGGCTTCACAGTCCGGGAAACAGAGGGCATCGTCACAGGGGAAGGCCAAGGCGACTAGGGAGGCAAGGTTTTCGATGGAGGAGAAGGAGGCCCTCGTAGAAGCCTATATGGCCAGGTATAGGAGGCTGCAACATCAGAAGACCACCCCAACTGAGAAGAGGAAGCTCTGGCATGAGATAAGGAATGCAGTCAATGCAGTGGGTGGACAGAATAGAGATATGGACTCTATTAAACATCGATACCGGGACTGCAAGATGGATCTTACGAAAAAGTTAAGCCTGGAGGCCCGACATGCCGCAGGAACCGGTGGCGGCCCTGCACTGGAAATCGATTACTGCCGATGGGAGGAAATGTCGCGTCCCAGCATCTCCAAGGTGGATGTAGTCGTATCGGAGGAATTTATACCGGGAACCTGCCGTTCTCATCTGACGTTAAGCTCATTTAAGAATAAATTCACATATTAATGTATTTCAAGGGACACTATACGCAAACCTTTACTTTCATGATTGAGGTAGAGAATACAATTTGACAAAACATTCAAATTTACTTATATTACCTAATTTGATTCATTCTTTAGATATACTTTAATAAAGAAATAGCCATGCACACGGTGAACCAATCACAGGAGGCAGCTATATTCAGCTACCAATCAGCATCTTCTAAGCATATTTAGATATGCTTTTCAGCAAAGAATATTCAGAGAATTAAGCTAATTAGATAAGAAAAGTACATTAGAAAGTTGATTATAATTGTATGCTTCTAAATCATGAAAGATAAAACATTGGGTTTCATGTCCCTTTAAGGCTCAAATTAATGCTATAACGTTCTTTACACGCATTCACAATTACTTTGCGGTTACATCAGTATCTAGGCTATAGGTTAGGTGTGCATTTAAACAGACTGAAAACAAACGCTAAAACATTCAGATTGAACAGAGATATCACAAACACGGTTTAGAAATTGCGGAAATCGTATTGATTGTTAGATTTCAAAGTGGATTAATGAGGCTGCATTTGTAATTGTATCGTAAGCTAAGTCATTTAAAGCTTTATTTGGAAATATGCTAATATATACATTTCTTTCTTTTTCAAATATACAGAGTCTGGGGAGGAGGCAGCACAGCAAATACAGGCTCCTCCTTTTCCCCGGGATGAGAGTGGTGGGGATGAATTTCCACCTCGGAAGGAAGAGGCCCCCCGTGAAGAAGAGGCCACGGAAGCAGAGGAAGAGGCCCCGGAACCAGAGGAAGAGGCCGCGGAATCAGAGGCCCCTCAAGGACCCGCACCCCGCCGTGCACGGGCACCCCGCCAAGCACAACAAGAGGAAATAGCGGAGGTGCGGGTTCTACTAGACTACATTGACCAGATGCGTAACTCCCGGATACAAAATATAGAAGGCCGAACTAGAATTCTTGAAGGACAAAACAAAATCATTGAAGGCCAAAACCAAATAATAAACATCCTTACTCGAATAGAAGAAGGCCAAAAAAGAACCTTTAATCTCCACCAAGAGATGTTTAATTTCTTCCAGGAGGCGCATGCTGGTCTGCCTCCTGGTCCGCCTCCTGCTGCTGGGCCTCCTGCTGCTGGGCCTCCTGCTGCTGGGCCATCTTCTCCTGCCGGACCATCTTCTCCTGCCGGGCCATCTTCTCCTGCCGGGCCATCTTCTCCTGCCGGGCCATCTCCTCCTGCCGGGCCATCTCCTCCTCCTCACCGTGGTCGTCCCAGTACTCTTCCTTCCACTCTTCCCTCAACATATCCAATGAGAACTCGTCGGAGTCGGCAGTTGACCCTCCCAGAGCCTCAGCCCCGTGGGAAGAGGGGAAGGAAGAGGAAGTAAGTATTTGTTTTCATGTTTAATGTTATTTTTATTTAATGTGTAATGGATAGGTATGTAATGATGTGGTTTTCATACACTTGTGGACCACACTCTGTATATAATCTACTTCTATGGGACCGGGTCCATGGAGGCAGATTGTTTGCAGAGTGTGGGTTATAAGTGTGTGAAAACCACATCACATACCTATCCTTGTTCATGATATTGATTGGTTTCTGTGATGTGATGTCCAAACTGTTTCCCAAATCGCAAACAAAATTACCATTACAATTATCCATGATGGCATATTACTGTTTGAATGCCAATAACAGCTTAAAGGGACAGTCAGAAAATTATTGATTACAAAGAAAACACTGTATTACGCATTATCAAGTTGGAAACAACAAAACATGGAGAAATACGTGTGACTTATGTGCTTACCCTTGTAACTATGCCTATGAAAAATGACCACTTATTTGTTGTTCTGACATAACAATATTTTAGACATCAATGATCATTACATGGTAAATATGCTGTATGAGAACAAGGTTTTAGATATACAAATGCTATCCAAATGCCCTCTAGTGGTCAAATTGCATAATGATTACATGCACTCTTCAAGCTCTAAGAAATGAGCACACGAACCTCATAGGTTTAGCTAGCAAATTAAAATAAACACAGACAAATGATTAATTGGTGAGAAACCTTTGATATCATTGATATTACAAAATTGAATTTTATAATAATGCAAAACATGATTTGTTTTCTAAACTGTCCCTTTAACAAAATTACATATGCTAACATATAATATTTTCAGATTGTTGGTATATCTACATGTACTTGTTCAAACAATAAATATTGAAAACAGATTTATATTGACATGTTAAATAAAGTCCATTTTCTTAAAGAGACATTATTGTGTTAATTTATTTTTATAAAGACATTTGTTTTAACAATGAATATGGTTTAAAGTCCTTTTAGGAGTGGGGGGTGAAAATATGCTAACAATAATATATTTGGAGATTAACCAATGTGGAACTCATACATGATACAAAAATAAACATTTGCATTAAAGGGACAGTATACTATATTTTTAACCGAACTGTATGTAATAGACACTACTAGAAACAACAAGATTAACATATACTGATATCAATATTACAAAGCTTTAAACACTTTCAAAGAAAATCGGGTTAGCTCTATTGAAAATATAGATGAACCCCCATTACAACCGTAAAACAAGACAATACCCCATCATTAACATATGAAAAGACCCTTTACACAAACAGGAGAAAGCTGGAGATGGTACTCACATGAAACGTAGAGGCTTGGCGAGGAGTCTGAAAATTACTTACATTTTATTTGAACAGAAGCAAAATGAGACGTGTATTTGCTAAACAATGGACAATCTAACTAGAGACAAAATAAAATATTTTGATTTAAATTGTGAGTGTCTAATGAACCTTTAATAAAATATACGACGAAATTACATTTAGAAGTCGGCATCATATATTTAGCATATGATAAAGATAAATGCATATTGATTACTTTATTCACACAATAGCGCATATTTATGAATTAGATATCTTTAACATTAAACACAACAGTCATTTTTCATAAAAAGGAACATATTGTTGACAAACATATTAAACAACATGGACTATAGAGATTTGCACTTGCCTCGAAATATCATATGCATGAAAACATTTTGCTTTCGTTCGTTTATTAAACCAGACATCCAGCAAAAGAGAATGTGGTGGTCTTTATCAGCTATGGGTCAACAATGTAACATGATGCAAACAATCCATATTTGCCATGTTTTTAAACTTGGCTTCATTCACAAACGTGTTTAACGTGCACAAACAAATATTGCGGGACTACGTAATACAATCAGACGTTTTTTTACCTTTGCATGTGACGTCTTAATTAACATGGCGCTTCCTTGATCACGTAAGAACGCAATCCAATAAAAGGCACATTCTTGATTACGTAAGAACGCAATCCAATAAAAGGCACATTCTTGATCACGTAAGAAGGCAAACAAAAAAAAGGCGCATCCTTGATCGCGTAAAAACGCCATCCAATAAAAGGTGCATCCTTGATCGCGTAAAAACGTCAGTCAATACAAAGAATCATTGGACAGCCTGGCAGGTGACGTCTTAAGCAACATGGCGCATCCGAGATCACTGAAAAAACGCAGCCAATACAAGGACTCAGATGACAGCTTGGCATATCAATAAGAAACGTATTTATATTTTTGTAACTAGTATGTGTCTAGATTGCTATCTAGGAATGTCACGAAATCATGAATCATCTTTTCGGACTTGACTGTCCCTTTAACTATAGCTATGGTGTATATCTTTAACATTTAAAATATACACATGAGAAATACATATGCCATTGATGTTTTAAGATATGTTTAGATTGTTTTGGAATAACAATAATGACACATGTATTGATCAAACGTTTCATTTATTCAAGTTGAAATATGGTCAGACTACCTATAGCCATATATGGGAGGAGAAGTATTTTTTAACAATATTTTGAAAAACATATTCCTCATCTAAAATATGCGCATTACACACAGAGATTGATTTGGTTTCACTTTTACAATAAGATAGAATTGAAAATGAAATACATGTGCTGTCAACATTACAATAAGATTGTTTATTAATAAGATTATATGTCCTTGTTCATGTAAAAAGGACAAAAACGCTTTAGAAATGGAAATACATTCATTAACAATTATGCTCACCATCACTTAAAGGGACATGATTTTTATTTTTAAAAAGAGGATACACAGAGACAATACTATTTCAATAAAATGAACACTTTACAGGGATTATATCATTGGATCAATCCTCAGATCATTTGTTAAAGGTGCATCAATTCATGCAGAGTTTATAAATACACACATGGATGTGAAATTTGAAATATACATATATAACAATCTATATATACATATGTAAAATAATTACTATGCTAATCATAACCATGCAATGATAAAGCTTTTAGAAAACTATATAAAGACAAAAATAAAAATTACATTGGAGATGTTAATCTTAAAGTCATTTACAATTGTATTACATATATGATTCAGGAAACACCATTATTTTTGGTAGGTCCCTTTAAGGATCAACAAGATAAACTAGAGATTTCAATCAATGACATGAATAAGGAGGACAAAGAATCGTGCAATGACATGTCTTTTATTAGTATGTCAGAAAACATCAACAACGTTTATAAATAATCTGGTAAAGATCAGGAAAATTGGAGCCATATGACAAGGTAACAGAGTGCATCACAGTCCATGAAGAGAGTTGCCAAGGGCCAGCATAGCCCCATTGGAGCCATATGACAAGGTAACAGAGTGCATCACAGTCCATGAAGAGAGTTGCCAAGGGCCAGCATAGCCCCATTGGAGCCATATGACAAGGTAACAGAGTGCATCACAGTCCATGAAGAGACTTGCCAAGGGCCAGCATAGCCCCATTGGAGACATATGACAAGGTAACAGAGTGCATCACAGTCCATGAAGAAACTTGCCAAGGGCCAGCATAGCCCCATTGGAGACATATGACAAGGTAACAGAGTGCATCACAGTCCATGAAGAGAGTTGCCAAGGGCCAGCATAGCCCCATTGGAGCCATATGACAAGGTAACAGAGTGCATCACAGTCCATGAAGAGAGTTGCCAAGGGCCAGCATAGCCCCATTGGAGACATATGACAAGGTAACAGAGTGCATCACAGTCCATGAAGAGACTTGCCAAGGGCCAGCATAGCCCCATTGGAGACATATGACAAGGTAACAGAGTGCATCACAGTCCATGAAGAGAGTTGCCAAGGACCAGCATAGCCCCATTGGAGACATATGACAAGGTAACAGAGTGCATCACAGTCCATGAAGAGACTTGCCAAGGGCCAGCATAGCCCCATTGGAGCCATATGACAAGGTAACAGAGTGCATCACAGTCCATGAAAAGAGTTGCCAAGGGCCAGCATAGCCCCATTGGAGCCATATGACAAGGTAACAGAGTGCATCACAGTCCATGAAGAGAGTTGCCAAGGGCCAGCATAGCCCCATTGGAGACATATGACAAGGTAACAGAGTGCATCACAGTCCATGAAGAGAGTTGCCAAGGGCCAGCATAGCCCCATTGGAGACATATGACAAGGTAAAAGAGTGCAACAGGCACAACAATAAACAGAAAAAAAGGCCAAATGGCAACCATAAAAACAAACATCAACATGTGGACGGAGGATTCTTATCAGCGCCCTTGGAGCATCTCCAGATCCTCCACTTACTGGTCATCCCCTTCATCGTCCTGTGCCTGTCCAGCTACAGATTCAAGCATTGAGTTCCACCGCCTCATCTGACGTAGAGTCATATGCTGAACCTGTAGCTGGGCCTGCATGGTGTCGGCCATCCCTCTCAGGACAGCTGCGTTCCTCAACACGGCCTGCTCTACACGTGCTATACCTTCTAGCATGAGCCATGTTGAGTCACAGCCTAAAATAAAGAAAAAAACTAATATTAATGATAATTAAACAACAGACAAAATAAAAAGCAAAGATACATTGTCATCATAAAGACAAATCATTCTTTAAATTAATTTGTTGACATTGATTATTTACACATGAAATATGTTCTTCAGACAGACCTAAACCATTAAATGGACATTTTAATCCAACATGTTGTCCCCTTTAATTGGTTTTTGATGATCCACTTTTACAGCTTGAGTGTCTAAAATCTTGTTAAAGGATTTACATTGTACTTACATTAGCAATTTAAAGATTTTTGTTATACTGTGGTAGGCACACCTATCCTTAAACATTTTGGCGTTGAGGACAAGCTGTGTAAACATAGCAACCAGAAGAAATTACATTCCCACTGGGTTATACAAGAGATAATGTATGCACATTTGTACATACATTGTTGGATCCAAATAGTGGTTATTGGTATATGTAGTGATATCAAATTAAAGGGACAGTAAACCTAAATATTTTAATTACTGATTCAGATAGAGCATGACATTAAAAGAAATTATTAATTTACTTGTATTCTTTAAATGTTAGAATTCTCTAGCTATATTTTAAATGCAAGAATGTAAGTTTATAGGGCAGGCCATTTTTGGTTATCAACTTTGGTTGTCCCTGCTGATTGATGGATACATTCATCCAACAATAAAGAAAGATGTCCATATTTTATTTGAATAAAAAAAAATATAGGCATTTCTTTGTTTCAATAAAGATAGCAAGAGAATGAAGAATAATTGATAAGAGTAGTAAATTATAAATTTGATTAAATTTGCATGCTCTATTTGAATCACAATTGATTTTTTTTCATTCAGTGTACCTTTAAGTATCTTATAATGTTGATTTTGAATGATACTTACAGCTGTGCCTGGGAAGGACAATCCGACACCCCGGACAATGAAGGTTGAGACAGGGGGAGGGATGGGATTGGGTTGTGGAGGGATGGGATTGGGTTGTGGAGGGATGGGATTGGGTTGGGGTGGGATGGGATTGGGTTGGGGAGGGATGGGCTGGTGCTCTGGGGTAGCCCGTACAGCTGGGGAGTGGTGAGTTGGGGCTGGGCAGCTGGGCTAGCTGTACGGGCCAAAAGACGGGGACAGCAGCGAAGGGGGACGAAGGGGTGTTTTTTGGGAGGTATAGAACAGGACAAATGGGAAGGGCCGGGCTGGGCAGGGGGCTGGGCAGGGGGCTGGGCAGGGGACTGGGCAGGGGGCTGGGCATGGGGCTGGGCAGGGGGCTGGGCAGTGGGCTGGCCAGGGGACTGGGCAGGGGGCTGGCCAGGGGACTGGGCAGGGGAGGAACAATGATGACCAGAAGCGGAGGATCCATCTGAAATAAATATAATAAATATATTAACATCTCATACATAATGAAATCAAATCAACGCATTTCAACTTGATTATGTTTGCAATATACTTAGAAGTATGTTTGAATTTCTAAACAATGATGACATGAGGATATTGTATGCATATAGGCACTCAGATGAATAGCAATGACTGTCTGTACAATTAAAAAATTATTATTGTGGTTTGGCCTAGAATATGCATGTGACATCATGATGGCATGAATTTCAATTCCAAATATTTAAACAAATCCAAGCATATCTTCATGATGCCTGATATATAAAGGGGGCAGTAGTGTATTTGAACAGACAAATAATATTCCTTTTTAAAGTGCAAAAGCTGTAGACTTTGAATGTCTTCAATACAATGATTTAGAATAAAGCAACATGTTGGAAACATGTTAGATATATTTCACATACCATCAGACTTCAAGGGAGTCTCTTCCTCCTCCGTCCCACATGTTAAATCAATCTCTGTAAAACATAACATGTTGTGTACACGTTAAGATCAGATATTATAACATATGTTACTGTTGCTCAAAGACACACATCAATGTTGCATTAAAGATATACACACCCAAAGTTATGATTTACATAATTTTGATGGAGCATACAAATGACATTAGATTTGTTATTCTCAATGATTCAGATTTTCAATTTATTGTTTGTATTAATTTTTAAATCATAAAAGCATAGTACATTGAACATTTAAGATTTCTCATGAGTGTATCACTTGATGATTGTTGTCAAAAATGAACATGGAAACAAACATATGCTATACATCTTCTGAATAACAAAGGTGTAGACTAAGAAAGTTTTAATTATTAATCTTTCAATATTCAAATAAAATGAATATATAATCAGAGGAGTAAATTATATGTTTGTTTAAAATATTATGCTTCATCAGAATCATGTTCATAATATTGATTAACAATACACCTTCAATGACATATAAATGAGTCAATGGACTTACCAGAAGACCGCAAGGGCATCTCTGCATCAGTGCTGGATTCCTCTGGACTCCCCACATCAACTCTCTCTATGAATGATATAGATATATATTAGTGAACACATTTGGGATATCACTAAATCACATCTGTATCGATTTATAAGAATAATCAACTTGAAAATGTGAAGAATAGAGCAGTCATTCTAAAAAAAAATGCTTGATTGAATCAAGGGGATTCTGTAAAAAATGATGTATTGAACATATGTTTAATTTCTGACTATATTAGACATCAAACTCATCTCATACGATGCTATTGCATATCTAAATATACCCATTGATCAATGTTCTTAAAATAATACACACAAACCACATTTTGAATAACAGCTGTTGACAAATATAAACAAAGACATGTGGCACATCGAGCCATTTGTGCAATGTACAGTAATCTTGTTTAGGACACAACACATATTGATCACAATACCAAACCAAATTGATTAGTACAAATATGTAATCATGGTGCTGTTAGAGTATGCTTATATCTATAAAGTAACTCCAACAGTGAATATGTGAATTAGATATCAATATTGTCTAATCCAAAGAATGTAAGGATTAATTAATCTATTGTTTATTAAAGGGACACTGACATGATTTATTTCAATCATTGATTTCACTGTTCAAAGTGTTCCAAATTATTTAACATTGACTCCTATTATAATTTTAATGTTGCTACATTTTAATCTTAAAGGCAGATAAGCAATATTGGATTCAATAAATATTGTTTGTTGAAGGTATCCACCAATCATCAATAAAAACCCAGGTTTGTCAACCAAAATTGAGCTGCAGATAAACGTACATTCTTGATTTTAAAATACATTTAGCAATAGAATATTTCACATATGATTATAGTATTATATTTAAATGTTGCTTAATATTGCATGCTCTATCTGAATGACAACATTAATAATTTTAGATCAGTGTCCCTTCAATATAAAAATATATTGATTTGACAATGTTGGTGTTAATGAATTCTCTACTCCATATGTTGATGTAATGAATAGGATTGAGCATGCAATTCCAATCAAATATGTTATTTAAGGATATCCTAGGAATTATTTAATTTTCATCTATTAAAGGGACATGAAGCTCTAAAAGTGTAATTGTATACTTTTTGAAACTATGTACTACTGTTATCTGAACACATGATTTTAACTTTTGACCCAATGCCAATTTATGTATAAAAAAAGCAGGATAATACCAGTAATGCATTGTTTAACCTAAACCAAAATCAATATGTTTTTAGAAGAACTAAAACAATAGACTGAACCAATGTAGCTCATAAAATGTTTAAACAAAACAATAAAATCACGTTTAAAAATCATTCAATGTAAAATTTAGTTGGCATGTCCCTTAAATGATGTGATCAATTTCAATAATGGAATCTATATTTTTACTATCAAATCATATGCAAAAGTGTGTGAATTTTTTCAAAATGTATACAAATAAGATTAAGCAATACACAAGGGAAGAATATAAATTGGACATTCAAAGAATCTTATATTAAAATTAAGATATCCAGAATAGATGGGATATCTTAAATTCGAAAAAAAATCAGAGTAGTCTTACAATGTAATCCTATGGTTTTTTTTTTTTGGTTTATTCTTATTTGTAAAGATTTTAATAATCCATTTTGCAGATACATATAAATATTGAACAATGTGGATTTAGTATGTAATGTTCTGTCCATGTTTCTAAGACAAATGTCAATTAAAATGAGACATACCATACTGTGACAAGCCCTGGCTTGAGGATCCAGCACCAACATCCAGATCTGTAATATATTAAATGAGGATTGGATATCATTAATACAAATCATGCCATGTTTAAAATCTTTACATTATTAGCAAATCAATTTTAAACTATTAATCTTTTGGTAGTCCCATGAGTTAATTGTTTCCTCAATTAAATTCATGATAAATATATCCTGTACTCTTATTTTCAATCATTTGTGTTGTTTACTGTAGCTTTAATTATTTTTTAGTGTTATTTCATTCTCATCAATTGATGGGCATATGTTATTATTTTTTTGTATTCTGCTATTTTGTTTTTATTATGTATAATATTGAAAATAAGAATACTGTATTCTTCACATATATAATAATTCACATTTCATTTTGACCAACATGTATAAAGCAATGCCACTTACAGCAAACCCATGTTAACGTGTATGCGCAATTCCATTTTCGCGATCATTGCGCAATGATTCCAAGCGGAATTACGCATCCGTCATTTGACCAACATGTATAAATCAATGCCACTTACAGCAAACCCATGTTAACGTGTATGCGCAATTCCATTTTCGCGATCATTGCGCAATGATTCCAAGAGGAATTATGCATCCGTCATTTGACCAACATGTATAAAGCAATGCCACTTACAGCAAACCCATGTTAAAGTGTATGCGCAATTCTATTTTTGCGATCATTGCACAATGATTCCAAGCGGAATTACGCATCCGTCATTTGAGCAACATGTATAAAGCAATGCCACTTACAGCAAACCCATGTTAACGTGTATGCGCTATTCCATTTTCGCTCTGTGATGCATATTCTGTAGAGCGCAAGAAACATCATTCCTTTTTCATGTGTCACTAATCTAAAATCATATATCTAAACATCATATGTAGTGTATGTTGTGAGATCTGTATAGGTTTAGTATCTGACTATATACACATTTTCGAAAATTCTAATCAAATATTAAGATATTATATGAAGTTGGATAGTTACCTGGTTCAGATTCTCTTTCATCTCCTCCCAGGCCACCGGACGGAGAAGCAGCTGCCCTGGCCCCCGCGTCAGGACTTTCAGATCCCGCAGCTGGGAGGGAAGAAGAGGAGGCCGAGGATGGCGAGGATCTAAATCTTTTGGGGACCCGGAGAGTGAGGAGCTCGCATAAAGTCACCTCATAAGGGAGTAGGTATAGTTTCCACGGGGCCTTTCTTTGGCCCCCTCTTTTACGGGCTTGTACCCAGTCCCTTATGAGGTTGACTTTTTTTGACAAGCGCAACCTCATATCTCCGAATCTCCTCATGATTTGATCCTGGCTCCTCTGGACGCCACACACCAATTTAACCACATTGGTCGACCTCCTCTTGTTCCCAAACAGCTGGGGATAAAAGTCCTTGACGGCGTGGACCAGTGCAGCGCTCTCCTGCTTGGTGAACCTGGGAGATGACATGCCTGCTGGGTTGTAGAATATATGTAGGGATATAATATATACTGCCTGCAGGCATTAGAGAACTGACAAAGATATCAACGTGTAATGGACTTTTATATGGTGAAGTAAACATGAGATGCACCATGGGACAAGTTATCTGTACATCTGATTGGATAAAAGTTTGAAATATTGTTAGAATGTCTGTGAGACCATCCTGACTCAAGTTGTGTTTGTGTGATGAACACTGATTGGCCGTTCCTTAATGTTTCATATCTTAGCAACTTCCATACACATACCTCCTGGTGGTGCTGTTACTTCATTTTTCATGTAGACTTATTTGTAACTCATGGGCCTGTCATGCGGATATGTGTGATGCAGATTTAATATCCGTGATCCATTAAATCTTAATGTTTAAATTAACTTTAAAATCTAATACTGTCACATTATTAAATGTTGTATACATTTTTCGGTTGAGTAACGGTCTGTTTCTTTAATACAAATACACATTTAATATTGTATGTCTTTATTGTTCATAAAATCAATTTTTTGACTTATTGTGAAGTATTGACATTGCTCGATTAAATTTATTTATAATGCACATTGATTGTGTGCTATTGCGTGACATTAGACTCTAATGTTTAAAGATGCAAATCTGGTGTTTCAAAATCCGTTTCCCATTCCCATTTCTGAATGTTCAAATTCAGGTTATAATGTCAGTAACTTTGATAATCTGTTTATAGATGTTAAACTGTTTTTTTTTTAACAGCAATGGCGTCTTTATTTTTAAATAGACATTACAAAAAAAAATTGTATCAAATGATCTGTAGAGATAGAAAATTGTTTAGACTTTAAAATGTAACTCAATTTATCTTTGTATTTAGATATCCTCAACAGAAGAAATTTAAATGCACATGGTTGAGCCAATCACATAAGGCATCTCTGTGCATCCACCAATCTTCATCTACTGAGCCTATCTCGATATGCTTTTCAAGCAAAGTATGTCAAGATAAGAAGAGAAGTAAATACACTCTTTAAATCTCTTAAAGGGACACTGTCCAAACAAATTTAGCATTCGTGATTCAGATTGAGCATGAAATGTTAAGCAACTTTATAATTTAATCCGATTCTCAAATGTTAAGAATTATCTTGTTATCTTTCTTTGCAAATCAATAATGATATTTTAGATTACTGACAATTTTTGAAAAAAACCTGGGTTGTCCTTGATGATTGTTTGAGAAATTAATCCAACCCAAAAGAAAAAGTTCTGTCCAGAGTACTGAAGCAAATAAATAATCAATTTAATGCCTTATTTTTAAAGTAATGATAGCAACATCACGAGGAACATTGATAATATGAGACAATTTATAAAGTTGCTTAAAATAGAATACTCATTCTGAATGTATAAATCATTACTTTTTTAACTGTCTCCCTTTAAGTATATTTTGAGTTCATGTCCCTTTAAAGAGGCATTTCACAATAATGCTTGAAAAATCAGAAACCTAGGCACCTTCCTTTTGCTAAATTAGTATAACATATGAGTAAAGCATATTTAGATTAACTTCTGGATTGTTTTACACACTGACTGAAATATATATTGTAATGGATGTATTTCGCAGTCTTCAGCTTAGAGGGACATTAAGCTATATGTTATTTATGCATTTTGGATAAGATTATAATATTTGAACAACTTAATATGTTTGGGTATTCAATCATTCGATTGTAATTATATATATTCTTGGATTAAATACATATCTACATAGGCTAGTTTGATGCTGATTGTTGGTTGCACATAGATGCCTTATGTAATTGAATAAGATATGTGCATTGATGTATATTTATCAAAGTATATTTAAAGACTGAATGTAATTCTATAGTACTTTCTAAATATGTTTAAATTCTTTTATGATTTTTTAAAAATCAATACACAATATATTTTGTGAATGTCCCTTTAAGGACCAAAACATTTGGAATGTTGATTTAACATTGTCGAAAGAAACTAAAGGGGAATGAAAATTATATATAGATATGTGATGTCTAACCCAAGAGGTAAGATTTTAAAAACTACATCATATTAATAACTATAGTTAAATGTCCTTTTAAATGACTCCACTAGAAAATAAAATCTATTAACATGGCATCCAATAACTAGCTTGTGCTAAATATGAAGTTAAATGACCTACCATTTATAAATTTAACAATTTATAAATTTTATAAAATGATGTTTTGAGATACAAGATCTTATAAAATTAATTTTACATTCAACAACACTGTCACTTTAATGTAAGTGAACCACTTCCCCTTCTTAAAAGTGAAAAAAATAAATATCGGTCAAATTCTGACTACATATCCGACATTATTTTAACATCTAAGATTTTCACAAGAAAAGCATCGATGGATCTCACTCCCCAATTAATTTAAAAAAGATAGTTTAATTTAATATTCTCTGAATCAGTGGATTTTCAAAAATTAATGCATAATTTGATCTTATGCATGTGCTTGTCAAATAGACAACTACCAGTCATGGGAGTCAAATTGTTTTTTATTGACAGATTATATGGATATTTATTATAATCTGTTCAAAAGAGGGTATTTAATAATAAAATGTTGATTATTACCATTTAAAAATAAAATGTTTTTTAAACAAAACCAACAAAATATTCCTGGAAGTCATCAGATGACAATCTGAAATTAAAAAACAAAATTTGACAAAGTTAATACACACGTTGTAAAATATTCATAAAATACATTTACAATCATCTTGTGTCTATGCTCTAACTTTGTGCATAATTTTATCAAGATATTTCTGATTTAAAATTTAAAATTTATAAAACAAACATACACCATTATATTGTGTAATAATAAAAAAATTAAAATATCAGAATTTCTAATTATACATAATAATGTATATCACATTTCAATAATAAATATATATGTATGCTGAACATAAATGTAATATTTCATGTCCATTCAAATACCTCTATATCAACTATAATATGTATTCCTTTTTAAGATTGTGATACCTAAATATCTAATTATGAACTAAGTATGACTAATGTATGTAAGCTACTAATATTCGACATTCTTCCTGCGATTCTTAACTAGCATGCATTGGTAAACCAACCTGGATAATGCATGGTCTTTGAAAGTCAATTCAGGGGTCAACAGTTGATCTTCAATAGGTGTCTTATTCATCATTTCATAAATAGAGGACTGAAATACCAATCTAGAAATTAGAAAATCATCTAAGTGTCTGATTGTGATACCTAAATATCTAATTATGAACTAAGTATGACTAATGTATGTAAGCTACTAATATTCTACATTCTTCCTGTGATTCTTAACTAGCATGCATTGGTAAACCAACCTGGATAATGCATGGTCTTTGAAAGTCAATTCAGGGGTCAACAGTTGATCTTCAATAGGTGTCTTATTC
Organism: Bombina bombina; assembly: GCF_027579735.1. Taxonomy (NCBI): domain Eukaryota; kingdom Metazoa; phylum Chordata; class Amphibia; order Anura; family Bombinatoridae; genus Bombina; species Bombina bombina. The sequence continues at coordinate 535,766,670 of NC_069504.1, read as the reverse complement.
ATCATTTCATAAATAGAGGACTGAAATACCAATCTAGAAATTAGAAAATCATCTAAGTGTCTCCAATAGGATGCCTCCACAGCCTTATTCTATCAAATAGTTGGCACTTACCATGTGAACATGTATTTGTATGGTTTTCAAGGTCAGCAGATTTGAAAAATAATGCCAGACATGATCCCATTGGTATTCTTCAATTTCAATCTTGTCTTTTTCCACTGTCAGTCTGGGAATTCTTCACTGTCATTCTTCGAATTCTTCCCCTTTCAGTCTTTACATGAAGTCATCTCCCTAATGGCATAATTCTTTTTTATTAAAATTACTACTACAAGTGTGTGAATCAGTTCTGTACCCCTCTCCCACCCCCCATTTCTGAATCAATTTCTGTCACTAGCTTACTAAGCGTGTGTAGCATCTTGTGTTATGTTCTATGAAGTGTGAAGATGAGTCATATTGAGCATAACTAAACTCTAATGTGTGACATTGAACCATAGTCATGCTAGAGGATAGTTATGCTAGAGGATCCCTTGCTGAGTATTTACATTTTAAGTAATGTGTAAACTAAATACTATTTTCGAAAATGTATGCCATATGATGTATTTGTGTACAATTCATGCCAGCAACAGTCCATACATCTATACTTACCAGCTGATGTCCTCTTTAAAAACCAGGTGGCAAAGACTCGCTACAGGACCAATGACCAGAGCATCACCTATATTAATAAATGAAACACATTTTTAGCATTTGATGAACAATCCTAACATGTTTGCACAATTCTCTACTTGTCATTTCCCTAGAGTTCACATCTATTGACAATACTCCAGTCTAACTTCTATTATTTACCGTCTAAAGTGGCGGTTGATGATGTCTGCTCTGACATTGAGCCCCTCATCCCGGAATGGCCCCTCTAGAACAGGATCATCCTCCTCATCTCTGAGGAGGTTTCGGTGCGCCTGGCCATACTGCAGCATCCCAGCCCGCTGTGCAATATTATGCAGGACACTACAGGCTATAACGATCTTAGCCACCTTCTTTGGGTTGTACTGGAGGGCTCCTCCCGACCTGTCCAGGCACCTGAACCTCATCTTCAGGAGCCCGAACATTCGTTCAACCACCGCCCTGGTTCTCTTATGAGCCCTATTGTAGCGCTCCTCAGACACATCAGTCGGGCTACGCAAGGGGGTAATAAGCCTAGGCCGGCTCATGTACCCAGAATCACCTATAAATGATGAACAGAACATAATTCAAAATGAATCCTCAAAATAGTATTTTGAGTCAAAAAAAAGTTTGTGTACACGATAATCCACTAACAAATGTTTTATTTTTACAAGAATAATCTAGTTCAATATTATTATCTATCTTCCCGTTTCAGCCAAGACATGCTACATATGCGTATTTCTCCTAAACCAAACCTTGTGTAAAATGGCAAATAAATGGTTACATTGCATTCTCTGAGCATTTAAGGTAAGACATGCTACATATCTGCATTGAACTAAAACTAGACATTAGCGGAAAGAGACAATGACATGGTTAAATTGCATTAGCTAATATCTTCCCATTTCAGCTAAGACATGCTACATATGCGTATTTCTCCTAAACCAAACCTTGTGTAAAATAAAAATTAAATGGTTACATTGCATTCTCTATCTGAGCATTTAAGGTAAGACATGCTACATATCCACATTGAACTAAAACTAGACATTAGCGGAAAGAGACAATGACATGGTTAAATTGCATTAGCTAATATCTTCCCATTTCAGCTAAGACATGCTACATATGCGTATTTCTCCTAAACCAAACCTTGTGTAAAATAAAAACTAAATGGTTACATTGCATTCTCTATCTGAGCATTTAAGGTAAGAGCTGCTACATATCTGCATTGAGCTAAAACTAGACATTAGCGGAAAGAGACAATGACATGGTTAAATTGCATTAGCTAATATCTTCCCATTTCAGCTAAGACATGCTACATATGCGTATTTCTCCTAAACCAAACCTTGTGTAAAATAAAAACTAAATGGTTACATTGCATTCTCTATCTGAGCATTTAAGGTAAGACATGCTACATATCTGCATTGAACTAAAACTAGACATTAGCGGAAAGAGACAATGACATGGTTAAATTGCATTAGCTAATATCTTCCCATTTCAGCTAAGACATGCTACATATGCATATTTCTCCTAAACCAAACCTTGTGTAAAATAAAAACTAAATGGTTACATTGCATTCTCTATCTGAGCATTTAAGGTAAGACATGCTACATATCTGCATTGAACTAAAACTAGACATTAGCGGAAAGAGACAATGACATGGTTCAATTGCATTAGCTAATATCTTCCCATTTCAGCTAAGATATGCTACATATCCGTATTTCTCCTAAACCAAACCTTGTGTGAAATAAAAACTAAATGGTTACATTGCATTCTCTATCTGAGCATTTAAGGTAAGACATGCTACATATCTGCATTGAACTAAAACTAGACATTTGCGGAAATAAAAATAAATTGATAAATTGCATCCTATAGCTGAACATGACACTAACATTTTAAAACTACAGTGGCAATTGTCAAACTAATTAACCATGTTGTGCACAAATACTCACCAACGAGATAACCAGGGGGCATTTGTCTTTCCTCAAACGGTCTCCACAGGGACGACTGAGCGAGGATGCGGGCATCATGACAAGATCCTCCAAAATTCGCACACACATGCATAATCCTCATCTGTGCGTCACAAACATACTGCACGTTGAGGCTATGAAAATGTTCGCGATTTCTGAAGGGCAAGTCATTAATTGGAGCACGCAGCGCAATGTGGGTACAATCTATGGCTCCCAAGACATTGGGCAATTGAGCAATATCAAAGAATTCCCGCTTCAGGCGCCTCCAATCACCATCATTCTGTGGGAATCCTATGTATTGCTTACTGATACGTACCATGGCGTCCAGAAAGTTATCAAACACCACAGAGAATGTACCTTGAGCCAGGCCATGCATGTACATTTCTCCGGATTGAAAACTCCCGGAGGCCAGGATGTATAGACAACTTAGCATCTTACTCATGGCGGGAACAGCAGTCCTTATTCTTATACGTGGCTCCAAATGAGGTTTAAGAAGATCGTAAAGGCCAATGAGCTGTTCGCGATTGAGCCGATACTTATCATAAACCTCAAAGTCGCTCATGTTTTCCAAGGTGGGTCTCACCCTGTAGACACGAGGACCTTGAACCAGACGACCCCTTCGTCTCAGTCTGAGCCGCCGAGGCTGCCTGATTCGACCAACAGCTAGTTCGTCAATAGCACCACCAGCAGCGTCTACCATGTCATCGTCATCCATCTTTCAAAACAGCGCAAAAAGGTATGCACTTGATCTGATGTGGATCACAAGTGATGCATTGGCCATGTTGTTTGGGGGATTTATAGTACAATTAGTCCAATGGTATTGAGTTTGTAATGATTGCTCATTGTATTCACTTGTTTGTATGTGAACGGCGCGAATGCTTTCACAGTGGGCGTTTTTTTGTTGTTTGCTGAAATGTTGTTTTCCCACAATGAATCTCAATGTGAAAGTGTACAATTTCACACATACAGTGCATGTTTGTAATGTTTGATCATATGCGTAATCAATATTTCTTAAACGCGATCTTATAGTAACAAGCACACGTCCAGGCTAACATGAATGAAAGTGCATAGTTGTGTATAATGTGCATCGAATGTGATCGATCAATGTTGCTGCAACATTGTTTGTAAACGATAAAGTAACATCTGCCATCTGTAGTATTGTATATATAAGTGATTGCCGAGCTGTCAATATTGTATGCGTCCCATTCAAATCTCAATAATACTGAATAACTTCCGGCTGTCATCTGTAGTATTGTATATATAAGTGATTGCCGAGCTGTCAATATTGTATGCGTCCCTTTAAAATCGCAATAATAATTCCGAACTTCCCGTCTGCCATCTGTAGTATTGTATATATAAGTGATTGCCGAGCTGTCAATATTGTATGCGTCCCTTTAAAATCGCAATAATAATTCCGAACTTCCCGTCTGCCATCTGTAGTATTGTATATATAAGTGATTGCCGAGCTGTCAATATTGTATGCGTCCCTTTAAAATCGCAATAATAATTCCGAACTTCCCGTCTGCCATCTGTAGTATTGTATATATAAGTGATTGCTGAGCTGTCAATATTGTATGCGTTCCATTCAAATGGCACTAATACTGAATAACTTCCGGCTGTCATCTTTAGTATTGTATATATAAGTGATTGCCGAGCTGTCAATATTGTATGCGTCCCTTTAAAATCGCAATAATAATTCCGAACTTCCCGTCTGCCATCTGTAGTATTGTATATATAAGTGATTGGCGAGCTGTCAATATTGTATGCGTCCCATTCAAATGGCACTAATACTGAATAACTTCCGGCTGTCATCTGTAGTATTATATATATAAGTGATTTGCGATCTGACAATATTTATTAATTGTCCCATTCAAATCTCCCTAATAATGCTGTTCCAAACTGTTATTTACGTATATGTTGTATTGTAGTATTGAGTGTTAAAGTTCAGAAAGGGGCGGTACAGTCGTGAATCTGTAATGTGTATGGTTGAATCTTCGAATGACGTCATGATATTATTAACCTGCCTATGTAGTTCTGAAATCCTCATTGTGTTGTTGTATTTGACTACATTGTTATTGTGTGCTGAATAAAATCTAAATGTGTGCTTTGTGGTTGCGTGATGGGTGTTGCGTGTTATGTACATGTACGTATATATTGTGATTGTGTCCCACATATGCTGACTTCTATATAGCGGTCTGGCATTGTTGTACCTTCCCATAAAGTGACATCTGTAATCTGGTGTAATGATGTTCTTCTTGTACGTAATTCCTAATGGTTTCTTGTGATGGAATCATGTTGTTCCTAGAGAGAATGTAATGTGTTTTTCCCCCATCATTTGAATGCACATGTATGAGTGAATGCTAAAAGTAATGTATGTGCATCCATGACTGATCATGTGTTAAGCCTATGTAGATATGCAGTTGCTGCAAGCATATGAGTTGAATAAATGAAATGCAATAATAAAGGTAAACGAGAGGTGTTTCCCATTGTGTACTGTTTGTGAATCCTGAAATTTTTTAATTATCTTTGGGTCCGTTTAAATGTGATTTATTTTTTTTAAATGTTTGTTACTAGTGATGTTGATTTGTAGTTGATGTAATATAAAAGTATGAAACAATTTAATGCTGTTGTGAATATTCAATAAGTACAATCCATAAGTCCACCATAGGGAAATAGTCATTTCTTGATCTATTTATCATAGCTGGGTCTAACGCAGAAAAGCATGTATTTTTTTCCTATTTCTAGCGCTGGTATTTGGAGTTTTTAGGTCTACGCTATTTGCGTGCGTTAGGGAAATCTGTGTTTCGCGTGCACGAGCACGTCTTCCCCATAGAAGTCAATGGAGGCTCTAAATTTTGGTAATTTTTTTTTCAAAGACTGGTTTTCCTCGTAAAGTGAGTGACGTCATGAGCTTGTGTGAAAAATTAACTAAATCGTGTTCATTTTGTAATAACTTTTTTGTGTATGTCATGTGGTGTATATTGTTTGTATGCATCGATGAGTGTATGTTAGTGATAATCTTATTAGTTAGATGTAGCTATATGAGGGTCTTTTCCCGTAAGTCAATGGCAAAATGGATTTGTGTTGTTTTTTTTCTAACACCCGAGATCTCGTAACTTTGATCCTTTGTATTTTGATGAAAAATTATTAAATATTAAAAATAAAGATAGTGTAGTGTTTGTATGAGTGTAAGTGTACTTTGTGTAATATTTGTTTTGTGATTCGTGGATGTTTATTTTGTCGGTAGATGTTAACTACTGGGTCTGAGTTGTCGGTAGAGATTTGTGCGTTGGGAGATTTTTGAGTGTCGGTAACTAAACTCTAAATACCGGAGTCCGTAAAAAACAAGCGTTAGGAGCCTCTAACGCTGGTTTTGACGGCTAACGCCAAACTCTAAATCTAGGCCTAAGTGTATCAAATTGTTTAAATTAGCTATAGATAGAAAAAAAAACAGTTTAAAAAACTTTTTGTTCACATAGTTTTGGTGCATTTATGTTGCCATTGTCTTCAGAACATGATACAAATATTGCTGTGATAATGCCTTTATTATAGTGTGTGTCTCTGGTTCAACCATCCATGGTCATAACACAGCAACATATGCAATACTATCATTGTGTGTGTAGCTAAAAAAAAAAAAAAAAGCCTCAATAATTCTTTACTAACCTATCAATTGTACACATGATTCCACAAGTTAGGACACATGGACAATAAATAAAATGACACAGACAATTACCAAACACAAATCCTTGAGGGAATTAACCCACTTTAAATCTTGAAAAGATGGAACAGTGACATAAGACACATGAATTATAAGTACTTTCAGTGAATATTGCATAAACATGATACACATGGAATGATTAGTCTATAAATAAAAAGAAGTTAATAGCCAAAACCTGATCCCGAATTTAGTTATATGAAGTTAAGGAGTTAGAAACTTCTAAAAAAGCTAAAGTGAGGTCCTAATTATAGATATATGATGGTTAAAAACTATTTAGGGCTAGATTACAAGTGGAGCGCTAAATTATTGTGCTCCCGCAAATGGACAAGCTTGCCCGTTTGTTGGAGTACAATAATTTATAAGTGGCTGGTTATTGCTACCTCGACCTCGTGGTAGCAATTAGAGCTCTGAAAATTAACCAGAGATTAGATTAGGCAGTTTTGGCGCTTTAAAATTGCTGGGGTGTGAAAAGTGCCTTTACATTGCAGTCAATGGGAACTGTGTGTAAAAAAAAAATGAAAAATGGGGTCAGCTCTTTGCTGTTCCTGCGGGTGGTACGCAACAACACCCAGGATACCCATAAAATAGCACAACTGGATGATATGTCTGAGACATTTTTGTCAAGGGGATACCCTAACTAACTCATCATACAACAATGTGCATTTGCCAAAAGTATGACTGAAGCACATACCACCACCAGGAAAATGAAGGAACCTGATGAACAGTTTAACTTTATTACTACCTTTACACCGGCATCCCAATATGTTGAGTCAGTGATTAAAGATCACTGGTCTATTTTACAGTCAGAAACTACACTTCCCTTTGGAGGAATCTCTTCTCGGAGGATGGTCTACAAAAAGGTCTAAGAACCCAAGAGACTTACTAGTTTAGACTGATCCTTCACATTGCTATCATAAGGAGACATGGCTACCTAAGGGTAAACCGGGTTGCTATCATTCTGGCAATTGTGTCACTTGCAAAAACCTCATCACCATTAATAGATTTCATCATCCTCATACAAACAAAATGTTCAGTATCAGACATAGACTTACATGCCTATCAGAGTATGTAATCTATATGATCATCTGTCCGTGCTCCTTATGCTACATAGGCAAGACAATCACCTTGTTCAGGGAACGTCTAGCAAATCATAAATCGGCTATTCACCAGGCCGAAGGGTGACTCTGACCAGCCCATGGCCAGACATTTCCAGCAAGTTGGACACTCATTATCATTTTTGTGGACAATGCTCATCGACCATCTACTCCCCCTTGAAGCATGGGGGGATAGGGCACAAGCGTTATTGAAACTTGAAGCAAGATGGATCTTCATGTTGGACATAGTTTCTCCAAAGGGATTAAATAGTAGTGTGGATTTTGCCTGTTGTTATCGTTAACCTTCTAGATGGACATACTTTTGGCTCTAAATGTGTTTTCCCCAACCCTAAAGTTAGGGGTAAGATATATATTCTAGAGTCCCAAAGATGAACTTCTTGTTGATCCACAATGGATATGTATGGTTATCCTAGTCCTGTTTTTAGTACTATATTTCTACTACTTCCTGAGATATGAAGCTGAAGATTCCTCTTTATTCCATTATAAGTATGTTAGTTAGAGGTAATGATACGTAGGTGTATAGATTACCTGTCATGCTAACACTAACTGTCAGGTTAGGAAATATCCAGAAGTAGACCCAAATGCAAGGGCAAACTTAAACAACACCCTTGCACTCTGAGTTTAATCCAGGACGTGACCCCACGACAACCTCCAAAAAACAAAGTACTCACGATATGGAGCAGGGTTAGCCTGTGCCAAAGTAATTCATGATATCAGCCAGATAGACTTCTGAATAAGGAACTGGTTTCAGGAAATGCCTTCCACAGAATCAGGAGAGCGGGGATAGTCACTTATTCTCAGACAGAAGAAGGGTAAAACAGGAAACAGTTAATAATGCAGGAGTAGGTCATTTGTTATCAGGCAGTCTGAAGGTTAACACTGTGTAGACAGTCTTTGCAGAATATGCAACAGGTAATCAGGCAGTTTGAGGGTTAACACTGAGTAGACAGTCTTTGCAGAGTATGCAACAGGTAATCAGGCAGTTTGAGAGTTAACACTGTGTAGACAGTCTTTGCAGAGTATGCAACAGGTATTCAGGCAGTTTGAGAGTTAACACTGTGTAGACAGTCTTTGCAGAGTATGCAACAGGTAATCAGGCAGTTTGAGGGTAAACACTGTGTAGTAAGAACTTGCAGAATTAATAACATGTAATCAGGTAGTTTGAAGGTTAACACTTTGTTGTCAGAACTTGCAGTGATAGCAACAGGTAAGCTGGTAGTTTGAAGGTTAACACAGATAATCAGTACTTGTGGAGATTGGCAACAGGATATCCAGCAGTTTGAAGGTTTACACTGAATAATAGTATTTGCAGAGTTTGGAAACAGGTAAACATGCAGATTGAAGGATTCACAGAAATAACAGAATTTGAATAGTTTGCACTACACAGAGTAGTCTGAATATGCAGGGTTTGCAGCAGGTAAACAGGAAGTTTGAAAGTTTCACAAAACAAACAGTACTTGCATTGTTTGGAGACAGGTATTCAGGTGGTTGAAGGTTAATCCAGCATAGTAAGTCCTTGAAGAGATTGGCAACAGAAAAGCAGCAGTTAGAGAGATTCCTCAGCGAAATCCTAACAGAAGCCTCAAAGTTAACAAACAAACGGACACTGGAGAAACAGGAAGCCAGAATAAAAAGCCTGGTTGTGACATCATCAGGAAGGGGTGGCTCAGACACCTGTCAATCAAGCACACAGAGAGGACTGCAGAGCTTCCCAGCAGCTGAGCGTGACACTAACATAATAAATATGGAAGAGCACATACTCCACTAGCGGTTATTTGATATGATAGTTGAGCTTTTCATTTTTTGTGTGTGGCACTAGATTTTAGTTTGTTAATATTGCCGCTTGCTCTCATGATATAGTTCAGAATTTCACTACTGAATGGGTTTGATATTGTTATGGATGGATATTGTAGGGGTGTATATATTGTATATAACTTACGTATTTTTTAAAATAGTTGTTAAGCTATTACATCTGATTTCCTTAGAAAAGATAAGGTAATCTGTATCAGCCGATTCTTGCCTGTCATATTGACACAAGATGGTAGCCGCGATATTGCAGCATGTTATGTTGTTAGGTTGCTATGACAATGTGGTCCTTCCGTGATGACATCAGTTTTGATCACACAGTGATGTGGGCGTGCATCTTTGACACATCCGTGTCGGTTGAGTGGCGCATATGGCTGATTTGCACTGGTTTTTAGTCAATTAAGATTGTGGGGTATATTAAGGGGTCTTTTGTCTATGTTACTATGTCTGTTTGGCCTCCACTGAAGAAAGCTCCTGTGAGAGCTGAAACATTTGGCTGTGGGCCTATGTCATTTTCTTAACATTTATTAAAGACATTGGAAACTTTATACCTGTGTATGCCTGCTTTGTTTCCTCAAAATCAATGCCGGGTCTGGATACTATCTGAACACACACATATATATATATATCCCATAAGTACCTGCACTCCCAAAACAATATGGTCAGCAACCAGGGTGCCACAGTCAATATATCAGTAGGTTTCTTCAATCAAGGACTGCACTCACTGGATTCAGATAAAATATAAGTTATTTAATAAGTGGTCATTAAATAACTTAAATTTTATCTGAATCCAGTGAGTGCAGTCCTTGATTGAAGAAATATATATATATATATATATATATATATATATATATATATATATATATATATATATATATATATATAAATACACATACATACATACATACATATACACACACACATACCTACATACATATATACATACTCAGACCAAAAAAGTAAAAATGGCAACTGGTTAAAAACTAAAAGTTCTTTATTTCTTCCATTTAAAAAATCATAGCTTAAAAATACAGTTGAATAAGGCCAGCCAGGGCCGAAACATGTTAGACGTGTCTATCTGTCTGTGCCATGTTTTTCTGTATTTTTAAGCTATGATTTTTTAAATGGAAGAAATAAAGAACTTTTAGTTTTTAACCAGTTGCCATTTGTACTTTTTTGGTCTGAGTCACATATACGGCATTGGAGAGTGCCGTTTGGCCTGGTTTTTTGAACTATCTCTATTAATCCCCATGGATGGAGGGGTATCCCACATTACCTGCTGAGGACCGCCAGGACCGGTGACACCCAATCAGCCAAGTATCAATACTCTATCTTCAGCGAGTGAAGGCAACTGCTGCTACCAGATACCCGATACCAGAGGCAAGTGAAAGTCACATGACCGGAGGGCCGAGTGACGTCAGATGCCGAAAATGGTAAGAGGAGAGAGAGGAGCTGGAGCGGAGTGGCAATAGTCGGTTGGAAGCCGAATAGTCTGAATAGGTGAGCCGCCTCAAGTTTACAGCAGAATTTCCTAACAATCTGGAGCAAGTGGAGTTACTACTCTGAGAGGAAGAGGACCGCTGAGGACCGGAGGGTGTCACCGTGAGCGGTAAGAATCCTTTTATTACTTTCCAAGCTCTTATTAATTTTTGCAATCTCTATGTTGGTACATATATACATGCACACATACATACGTATATACAGGTATACCCCACTCATACAGCGGGTTAGGGACCGGAGCCCCGCTGTAAATCGAAAATTGCCTTAAAGTGTAACAAGACAGTTTTAGCTTTCTTTTCTATAGCCAGGCCTCCTTCTTGGACCCAATAAATGCACATGGGATGACTCCTGGTGGCCCACAGCCCTCGGTCGCCCTTCAACCCCAACTGACCATGCACTAAATCTAGGCTTCATCCTGGACTCTTCACTTTCCATGGACCGACAAATCAATGCCATCACCTCAACATGAGTCCACATTCTCCACCTGCTACGTAAAATCTTCAAGTGGATCTCTACTGAAACCAAGAAAACAGTCAACCGCTCCCTCATCAGCAGCCATTTGGACTATGGCAATGCACTCTATGCCGGCTCCACCATCAAACTCTAAAAGAGACTCCAATGTATCCAGAACGCCTCAGCCAGACTCATCCTCAACATTCCTTGCCAATGCCACATAACCGAACACCTAAGGTACCTTCACTGGCTCCCCATCAACAAGAGAATCACATTCAAGCTCCTTACCCACGTGTTCAAGGCCCTACACAACATCGGACTCAAATACATCAACCGCCGCGTAAATTTCTACACCCCCGCCAGACAACTCTGAACGGCCGACTAAGCACTCGCAGTCATCCCCCACATCAGCAAATCCACAGTGGGCAGAAGATCCTTCTCCCACATGGCAGCAAAGACATGGAACAGACTCCTGCTGCACCTCAGACAATCCACCTCCCTTACAAAGTTCAGAAAGGACCTCAAAACTTGGCTCTTCGACTGAAAGCCCATCACTTCCCCCCTCCTCCTATCCGCTCCCCTTAGCGCCTTGAGACCCTCACGGGTGATTAGTTTGTACTCTATAAGTACCCAATAGATAGATAGATAGATAGATAGATAGATAGATAGAAGACTTGAAAACATGTTTGAACTAACATATATTAGGGGTGCAATAGTGCTACGTTTACTTTAACACTAGCACAGCACAGTAATGAATTAGTATTCAATAAATACTGTGGGGTCTAGTTATCAAGCTGTCAACCTCAAATACGCTGGAATTCCACAGCGTATTTGTGGCGAGGCTGATTCGCCTTAGTTATCAAAGGCTAGAGACCGGCAAAAGTAGAATTTTGTGACGTAAACTTCGATCCGCCGGACTCAGTCCGACACAGATCGATTCTTACGTCACTCCAGATGTTCCGCACACAAGTGCGGCACAATCTGACTACTTTTGCTAGTTATAAAAAAACTAGCAGGTACGCTCGGGACTTTTACGGCCCAGCGTACCTGTTTTTCAAACCACCACCCTGGAGGCGGCGGATCCCATAGGAATCAATGGGAGTCTGACCATAGCAAAAGTACAAGTTCGCTGCTGCCAGACATCCCATTGATTCCTATGGGAGATGTCTGCACCTAACACCCTAACATGTACCCCGAGTCTAAACACCACTAATCTGTCCCCCCTACACCGCTGCAACTAAATAAATGTATTACCCCCTAAACCGCCGCTCCCAGAGCCCACCGCAAGCTACTCTATACATATTAACCCCTAAACCACCACTACCGGAGCCCACCGCAACTATAATAAATGTATTAACCCCTAAACCGCCGCTCCCGGAGCCCACCGCCACCTACATTATACCTAGTAACCCCAATCCTGCCCCCCCTATACCGCCGCCTCTATAATAAAGTTATTAACCCCTATCCTGCCGATCTTGCACCTCGCCGCAACTAAATAAATAGTTTAACCCCTAAACCGCCGCTCCCGGACTCTGCCGCAACCTATATTACATTTATTAACCCCTAATCTGCCCCCCCTACACGGTCGCCACCTATAATACATTTATTAACCCCTATCCTGCCCCCCACTACACCGCCGCCACTGTAATAAATTTATTAACCCCTAAACCTAAGTCTAACACTAACCCTAAATATTAATTAAATAAATCTAAATAATATCTCTATTATGAACTAAATTAATCCTATTTAAAACTAAATACTTACCTTTAAAATAAACCCTAATATAGCTACAATATAAATAATAATTATATTGTAGCTATCTTAGGATTTATTTTTATTTTACAGGCATATTTCAATTTATTTTAACTAGGTACAATAGCTATTAAATAGTTATTAACTATTTAATAGCTTACCTAGCTAAAATAAACTGAAATTTACCTGTAAAATAAAAACTAACCTAAGTTACAATTACACCTAACACTACACTATACTTAAATAAATTATTCCTATTTAAAACTAAATACTTACCTGTAAAATAAACCCTAAGATAGCTACAATGCAATTAATAATTACATTGTAGCTATTTTAGGATTTATATTTATTTTACAGGTAACTTTGTATTTATTTTAGCTAGTTAGAATAGTTATTAAATAGTTATTAACTATTTAATAGCTACCTAGCTAAAAGAAATACAAAATTACCTGTAAAAGAAATCCTAACCTAAGTTACAATTAAACCTAACACTACACTATCATTAAATTAATTAAATAAATTAACTACAAATAATAACTACAATTAAATACAATTACATAAACTAACTAAAGTACAAAAAAGCTAAGTTACAAAAAGTAAAAAAAATAGGTTACAAGCATTTAAAAAATATTACAACAATTTTAAGCTACTTACACCTAATCTAAGCCCCCTAATAAAATAACAAACCCCCCCAAAATAAAAAATGCCCTACCCTATTCTAAATTAAAAAAGTTCAAAGCTCTTTTACCTTACCAGCCCTTAAAAGGGCCATGTGTGGGGCATGCCCCAAAGAATTCAGCTCTTTTGCCTGTAAAAGAAAAATACAACCCCCCCAACATTAAAACCCACCACCCACATACCCTAATCTAACCCAAACCCCCCTTAAAATAACCTAACACTAATCCCCTGAAGATCATCCTACCTTGAGTTGTCTTCACTCAGCCGAGCAGCGATGGAACCGAAGAGGAGACCCGGAGCGGCAGAAGTTATCCTCCAAGCGGCACTGAAGAAATCTTCCATCCGATGAAGTGATCCTCCAAGCGGCGCTGAAGACGTCTTCCATCCGGGCGATGTCATCTTCCAAGAGGTGCTGAAGAAGTCTTCTATCCGGGCGATGTCATCTTCCAAGCGGGGTCTTCAATCTTCATCCCGCCGACGCGGAACATCCTTCTTTCCCGACGGACTACCGACAAATGAAGGCTCCTTTAACCCTTTAAGGACACAGCTTTCAGTTTGCTCAATTGTTTTATGACGGAAAAATTCCGTCATATGTCCTTAAGAGGTTAAGGGACGTCATGCAAGATGGCGTCCCTTCAATTCCAATTGGCTGATAGGATTCTATCAGCCAATCGGAATTAAGGTAGGAAAAATCTGATTGGCTGATTGATTAGGGGTATGTGGGTGGTGGGTTTTAATGTTGGGGGGTTGTATTTTTCTTTTACAGGCAAAAGAGCTAAATTCTTTGGGGCATGCCCCACACATGGCCCTTTTAAGGGCTGGTAAGGTAAAAGAGCTTTGAACTTTTTTAATTTAGAATAGGGTAGGGCATTTTTTTATTTTGGGGGGGGTTTGTTATTTTATTAGGGGGCTTAGATTAGGTGTAAGTAGCTTAAAATTGTTGTAATATTTTTTAAATGTTTGTAACCTATTTTTTTTATTTTTTGTAACTTAGCTTTTTTTTTTGTACTTTAGTTAGTTTATGTAATTGTATTTAATTGTAGTTATTTGTAGTTTATTTAATTTATTTAATGATAGTGTAGTGTTAGGTTTAATTGTAACTTAGGTTAGGATTTATTTTACAGGTAATTTTGTATTTCTTTTAGCTAGGTAGTTATTAAATAGTTAATAACTATTTAATAACTATTCTAACTAGCTAAAATAAATACAAAGTTACCTGTAAAATAAATATAAATCCTAAGATAGCTACAATGTAATTATTAATTATATTGTAGCTATCTTAGGGTTTATTTTACAGGTAAGTATTTAGTTTTAAATAGGAATAATTTATTTAAGTATAGTGTAGTGTTAGGTGTAATTGTAACTTAGGTTAGTTTTTATTTTACAGGTTAATTTCTCTTTACTTTAGCTAGGTAAGCTATTAAATAGTTAATAACTATTTAATAGCTATTGTACCTAGTTAAAATAAATTGAAATTTGCCTGTAAAATAAAAATAAATCCTAAGATAGCTACAATATAATTATTATTTATATTGTAGCTATATTAGGTTTTATTTTAAAGGTAAGTATTTAGTTTTAAATAGGATTAATTTAGTTCATAATAGAAATATTATTTAGATTTATTTAATTAATATTTAAGTTAGGGGGGTGTTAGGGTTAGTGTTAGACTTAGGTTTAAGGGTTAATAATTTTATTACAGTGGCGGCGGTGTAGTGGGGGGCAGGATAGGGGTTAATAAATTTATTATAGGTGGCGACGGTGTAGGGGGGGCAGGATAGGGGTTAATAAATGTTATATAGGTTGCGGCGGGGTCAGAGAGCGGCGGTTTAGGGGTTAAACTATTTATTTAGTTGCGGCGAGGTGCGAGATCAGCAGGATAGGGGTTAATAACTTTATTATAGAGGGCGACGGTATAGAGGGGGCAGGATAGAGGTTACTAGGTATAATATAGGTGGCGGTGGGCTCTGGGAGCGGCGGTTTAGGGGTTAATACATTTATAAGAGTTGTGGCAGGGTCTAGGAGCGGCGGTTTAGGGGTTAGTAACTTTATTTAGTTGCGGGGGGCTCCGGGGGTGCCGGTATAGGGGGTAGAACAGTGTAGTATAGTGTGGGTGCTTAGTGACAGGCTAGCAAGAAAGCTGTGAAAAAGCCGAAGAGCAGCGAGATCGGATGAGTGATAACTCTCACAGTCCACTGCTCATCGCCCCGTACTTGGTGCGCGGCTTTTTGACAGCTTTTTTGATAACTTAGGCGAATTTTTGCAGGTCCGCGGCGGCGATGGTAGGTGAGCTTAGGCGAGCGTATTGGGCCGGCGAAGACAGGAAAAGTAGACACGTTGATAACTACCCCCCTGTACCTGTAAAATAGTGACAATTACTGTAGTACAATTTGCCAGACTATAGCACTGAGACACAGATTTCACTGTAATGATGTAATCAGAGTGAACTAAGCATAACAAAATTGTGCCAGTCACTTTTCTTGCAATCTCACAATGATTACAGCACTGTTTCAAAATCCTTGGAGGTTAAATTTCAGCTCCACAAAGTGCTGTACTAGCGAAGAGCTGTAAAGTGAAGCGCTGTAAAGTGAGGTATACCTGTATACATCCAATACATGGCTATCAAAAAATACAAATTAATGTAAAAATAGAAAAGTGCACAAATCCTGTTGTAATCTGTTTTAAAACATTTGAAAATTAAAACCTCATAAAAAAATTGTGGTTCTTCCAATGGATTGGAACAGACACCAACACACACAGTGCTACATTTACACAGAAACATTTAGGTCAAGCAAGTATGAAACATTTTGAGATTAATCCATCTTTGAATAAACAGTATAAGCATAAGAATATAACAACATAATAAATAAAACATTTTAATGAATATAAAACATGTCCTTTTTTATTTTTGAATTATATTAGTGTCATAGACCACTATGTTCCAAAAAATCAATGACTTCTAGAATAAATAGACAACAATTTATATGGTAAAATACTTTTTTATAACTAATATAAATGCAAAGGATAATAATTCAAATGAGAATCCATGTTTAAAAAAGTCTATCACACAGTATCAATGTCAACTATTGACTAATACTCAACTGTCAATCAAGCTCAAACCAATGGAATAATAAACATGCAGCATTTGTATTATGCTCACTAACAACACATGAGTTTTAGTCCACTCACTTTACTGACTATCAAACATCTTTCAGTGCTTAACATTGACTGGACCTTTGTCAAGAATGCAGAAGGTAGAACCATACCCCTTTAACTGTTGTAGCCAGACTAAAAAAGACGTTATGAATGCAAAGTAAGCCCAATGTTTTAAAAGTTAGGTTTACATTAATTAGTCTTCTGCTTGCTCACTGTTATCCAATTTGTGGAAGTCAGATCCTTCCTAAACATTCACGCAATAAAAGTCTTCAAAGAGTCTGAAATATTCATAAAAAGGGGTACCATATGGTGTAATCTGTTTGTAGTGTAAAGAATAGGCACACATTTCAGAATGCTACTCACAATCTTGTTTGCAATACAAATGAGTGAAAAAGTGGTTGGCTGGAAGTCACAGTCTCCAGCTAACGGAACTAAAGTCAGCACCAATTTTTTTCTTTATAGAATCTGCATACCAGGAGGAAGCTAAATGTCAAAGATACATGTTGCAAATAAAGCTACAACTTGTACTTTATTGTAGAACCTGCGACTCGTTTCTCACCCAACACCTGTTTTTCATCAGGCATCAATGCCTGATTGCCTAACTCATTTATAGTACCAACAAGATTGTGATTAGCCAAGCATGTGCCTATTCTTTACACTACAAAC
Source organism: Bombina bombina (assembly GCF_027579735.1). Taxonomy (NCBI): domain Eukaryota; kingdom Metazoa; phylum Chordata; class Amphibia; order Anura; family Bombinatoridae; genus Bombina; species Bombina bombina. The sequence continues at coordinate 535,749,211 of NC_069504.1, read as the reverse complement.
AGATTACACTATGTGGATATGTACTCTTTTTATGTATATTTCAGACTTTGTTGAATCATATCCAAACAGCTTGAAGGGAGCTACCTTCAATAATTTACTTGTTGTTGATCTTGTGAAGTCCATTTCTTCTTTTCAATATAGACATTTTAACAATCACAAAAGAGGACCCTTTTTATTTGTTTTATTTTATTTTTATTTTATACTTTTAATTAATTCCAACACATCATTTTATTTATAATGTTTGTATTACTATTATTTTATATTCCATTATCCAGTTATTCGGTACAATAATTAAACAATAGTGCAGCCCCTTTGGAATATACTAGTATATTCCATTTAGGTTCTATAAAGTAAATCTTTTATCATTTTCAAAAGACGTGTTGAGAAACAAAATGGGATCCTACACTCCTATTTGTTAACTGAGTACATAATTAAAATCTTAAAGGGACAGTCTACTCCAGAATTGTTATTGTTTAAAAGGATAGACAATCCCTTTATTACCCATTCCCCAGTTTTGCATAACCAACACTGTTATATTAATATACTTTTTACCTCTGTTGCTACCTTGTATCTAAGCCTCTACAGACTCGCATTTTAGCCAATCAGCGCTGACTCATTTGTAACTCCAGAGGAGTAAGCACAGTGTTAACTATATGGCACATATTAACTAGCACTTTCTTGCTGTGAAAAGCTAATACAATGCACTTAGATAAATGTGGCCTGCAGGGGCTTAGAAACAGGCAGATATTTAGGGCCATTTTACAAGGGGAATGCTAAATATCGCTTTCAATAAATCAATATTAGCACTCCACTGTGTAATACCAGCGCACGCTACAAGTTAACAGAAATTTCTGGGAAGCATTTGCTCACGAGAACACGCTTCCATAAGCTCTAATGGGAGCCTCATTCTGATGCAGTCAGAAGGGGTAAGTGGTGCAGCGATTGCAGCATTTGTAAATATACATGTATATGCTGATAAACATATATATTTATGTGTTCATATGTGTATATGTTGCGAGTAAAGTCCAAAATTGGGTAATCCTAGCATTACCCAGGTAATTTTAAAGGGACAGTCTACACCAGAATTTTTATTGTTTTAAAAGATAGATAATCCCTTTATTACCCATTCCCCAGTTATGCATAACCAACATAAGTTATATTAATATACTTTTTACCTCTGTGATTATCTTGTATCTAAGCCTCTGCAAACTCCCCCTTTATTTCAGTTCTTTTGACAGACTTGCAGTTTAGCCAATCAGTGCCTGCTCACAGATAACTTCACGTGCACGTGAACTAACACCCTCTAGTGGTGAAAAACTTATTATGCCTGAGGAAACGGTCCTTTACGGACTGAGAAACGCGTAGGAAATAAAACATTCTGTTTTTATACAGACCCGGTTTCTTGCTATTTTATACTGCTGCCTGCAATGCTTTTTTATCTTGCTGGATTTTAAACATTTTTCCTTATATGGACCATCTCCAGTTCATTTGGGTTCAAATCTGACTATACAAACAGTATTGTTTGGGGAAATTATACACAGCTGTTTGCACCTCTCCACTGGTGATCCGGCTTTCCACACGATCTACAGCTGACTCAACCTACACCTCTCTCCACTAATCCATAGGTTTCCCGGGTGAGACCTTCAGCGTACTGACTGCTGGTCCTAAATGTCAGCCTGCCTGCACGCACCTTGTTGATGCAAGGTGCCACTCCACTTGTGAGTATATTTCATACACTTTATATCTCAGTTGATGTAAACTGATTCACACTATGTTGGCGCCCGTTGTTGCTTTTCTATCCTCACAGATTCATTGATCCATTACACCGTGGACACAAGCGGAGCAAGCCTTTTTGTCACGAACTGTATGCTGCCACTATATCCTTTATTTTGAAGCGGACTGGTTTTTGTTTGAACTCACTTATCCCCCCCTTTTTTAGGGATTGGACTTTTTTAGTACATTGGACACGTGGAGTTATATTTATATATATATATACAGGGAGTGCAGAATTATTAGGCAAGTTGTATTTTTGAGGATTAATTTTATTATTGAACAACAACCATGTTCTCAATGAACCCAAAAAACTCATTAATATCAAAGCTGAATAGTTTTGGAAGTAGTTTTTAGTTTGTTTTTAGTTATAGCTATTTTAGGGGGATATCTGTGTGTGCAGGTGACTATTACTGTGCATAATTATTAGGCAACTTAACAAAAAACAAATATATACCCATTTCAATTATTTATTTTTACCAGTGAAACCAATATAACATCTCAACATTCACAAATATACATTTCTGACATTCAAAAACAAAACAAAAACAAATCAGTGACCAATATAGCCACCTTTCTTTGCAAGGACACTCAAAAGCCTGCCATCCATGGATTCTGTCAGTGTTTTGATCTGTTCACCATCAACATTGCGTGCAGCAGCAACCACAGCCTCCCAGACACTGTTCAGAGAGGTGTACTGTTTTCCCTCCTTGTAAATCTCACATTTGATGATGGACCACAGGTTCTCAATGGGGTTCAGATCAGGTGAACAAGGAGGCCATGTCATTAGATTTTCTTCTTTTATACCCTTTCTTGCCAGCCACGCTGTGGAGTACTTGGACGCGTGTGATGGAGCATTGTCCTGCATGAAAATCATGTTTTTCTTGAAGGATGCAGACTTCTTCCTGTACCACTGCTTGAAGAAGGTGTCTTCCAGAAACTGGCAGCAGGACTGGGAGTTGAGCTTGACTCCATCCTCAACCCGAAAAGGCCCCACAAGCTCATCTTTGATGATACCAGCCCAAACCAGTACTCCACCTCCACCTTGCTGGCGTCTGAGTCGGACTGGAGCTCTCTGCCCTTTACCAATCCAGCCACGGGCCCATTCATCTGGCCCATCAAGACTCACTCTCATTTCATCAGTCCATAAAACCTTAGAAAAATCAGTCTTGAGATATTTCTTGGCCCAGTCTTGACGTTTCAGCTTGTGTGTCTTGTTCAGTGGTGGTCGTCTTTCAGCCTTTCTTACCTTGGCCATGTCTCTGAGTATTGCACACCTTGTGCTTTTGGGCACTCCAGTGATGTTGCAGCTCTGAAATATGGCCAAACTGGTGGCAAGTGGCATCTTGGCAGCTGCACGCTTGACTTTTCTCAGTTCATGGGCAGTTATTTTGCGCCTTGGTTTTTCCACACGCTTCTTGCGACCCTGTTGACTATTTTGAATGAAACGCTTGATTGTTTGATGATCACGCTTCAGAAGCTTTGCAATTTTAAGAGTGCTGCATCCCTCTGCAAGATATCTCACTATTTTTGACTTTTCTGAGCCTGTCAAGTCTTTCTTTTGACCCATTTTGCCAAAGGAAAGGAAGTTGCCTAATAATTATGCACACCTGATATAGGGTGTTGATGTCATTAGACCACACCCCTTCTCATTACAGAGATGCACATCACCTAATATGCTTAATTGGTAGTAGGCTTTCGAGCCTATACAGCTTGGAGTAAGACAACATGCATAAAGAGGATGATGTGGTCAAAATACTCATTTGCCTAATAATTCTGCACTCCCTGTATATTGTCAAATTGTATACACGTTTTGTTATATGTTTATGTTTTTTTAAAGCAATATTTTATTTTGCCTTGAACACATTACAGTGGTTAAAATTACCACACACTGGAATAAGTTTCCAATTTGTTTTTTAACAAATTTCATACCTATGTTTGCACAATATTCACTCTTTATTTAAGTAGATACATCACGATTTTTACACTTCCACTATTTTCTTCACAATAGCGCGTCCCATTAGTATTTTCTTTTAGAAATCACATTAATATTAGTGGTGAAAAACTGTTAAAATGCATTCTGAAAAGAGGTGGCCTTCAAGATCTAAGAAATTAGCATATGAACCTCCTAGGTTAAGCTTTCAACTAAGAATACCAAGAGAACAAAGCAAAATTGGTGATAAAAGTAAATTGGAAAATTGTTTCAAATTACATGCTCTATCTGAATCATGAAAGTTTATTTTGGCCTAGACTGTCCCTTTAAGATTACCCAAGCAGCTCTGGGTAAAGTAGCATTATAAATAACATTATAAATCTACTCAGAGTGCTGTGGGTAAAGCCCAAAGTAACATCATAAATCTACTCTCAAACATATTCACATCTTCTATATATTTGATTTTTTTTTTTTTTAATTGCTGCTTTTTAGCACATTTCAGTAACAAATACATTTCTGAAACATATATACGATGCATTGTAATTCCCACATCTTCAATATCTAATTTTGCCTCCTCCTGGGGGGTTCAAAGGTTCACTTGGGGTGGATGCCAGAGGATCGACGGGGCTCCTTCCTTGAACCCCCCAGCAAAAAAACATAGTGTAGATGGGGACTTACACTACTTCAAGCTTTACCCAGAGCTCCTTGGATAATCCTAGGATTTCAGACTTTACCCGTAACATATATACACATATTAACACATACAGTCATGGCCAAAATTATTGGCACCCCTGCATTTCTGTCAGATAATGCATCACTTCGCCCAGAATATTGTTGCAATTACAAATGTTTATTTCTTTTATTTGTATTGTTATGACACAAAAAAGTGGAGAAAAAAAAGCCAAATCTGACACATTCCACGCAAAACTTCAAAAATGGACTGGACAAAATTATTGGCACCTTCTCAAAATTGTAAGAAATAATTGCATTCCAAGTTTTTTATGCTCCTATAATTTGTAATTTAACTCACCTGTATCAATTAACAGGTGCTGACAATATAGAAATCACACCGACAACCAGTTAAAATTTTGCAATATACCAGTATTAGCAATTTTTTTCAGACAATACATTACATTACGGTTTCATGGTTATATATGAACATGTATGCTGTGTGTGTCGCATTCAAACGCCACACTTTCCCCAACGGCCATCAAAGGGCTAGATTACAAGTTGCACGTGAGCGATATAAAAATATTTCAGGCATGTTATTTTTCTAACATATTACAAACTGAAAGTAAACGTTCTCTATTGAGCACAATCGAATTTAAAGCACATCGTGTTAGCGTGACTGAAGACCTGGAGTAAAGAGTTAAGGATAAATCTTCATTAAATATCAAACATTTATTGGAAAATCTCACTGGAAACAGACAATGTTTTGGGGCTACATGCCCTTAGTCATATCATTTAATTTTTTTACATTTATGCTCAGTTATCCTTTCTCGTACAGATTTAGTGGTCTCACTGACATAATTCTGCCCACATGGATATTTGATCATATAAACAGCATATTCTGTATAACAGGTAAAGGTGTTCTAGGGTGAAGAAAAATCTTTCCTAACTCATAGTATTACAGTTAGAACAACCCAAACAGGGATAACTACCATGGTTACTACATGTAATAAGACTGGTTCGTCTTTTTTTGTGAGCCAATATCAGCCCTAATCCATTGATCTCTTAAATTCTGATAGCGCTTATAAGCAGACATGGGAAAAGTTTGGAACTATTTTACTGTAGGATTATATGTTCTCAACACATGCCAATGCCTTCTGACACTATTAATTGAGTTCAGGTTACTATGCCATAAATAAAAGCCATCCAGTTTTCCTTATCTTTTTTCTTACTCCTAGTATTATCATGAAAACAGAATTATCTGCAGTGCTTTCCCTTTTGTAGACAGTATACTAGATATCTCATGATTGATCATCTCAACAGGATAACCACTTCAATAAAATGTTGACCCATCTCATACAGCCTCTTTTTTAACACATTATCATCAGAGACAATCCCTTTTACTCTGGGAAATTGACTATGTGGCAAGGACAGCTTTAAAGGAATGGGATGAGCACTGTCAAAATGCAAGAGGCTATTTCTATCAGTTGGTTTTATAAATAAATCAGTCTTCAAAGAACATCCATCTTTGTTGACAGTGGTATCCAAAAAAAATCAATTCTCTGTTCACTCCATGTTAAATTAAACTTAATATGAGTAGATGCACTATGTAACTGTTCCACAAAGGTGAAAAGAGATCCAATGTCACCCAACCAAATGCCAAACACATAATCTATATTGTGCCATCATGTGGCACCATATGTAATAAACAGATAGTTCTCATAAATTAATGTATCTTTAAACACATTCATAAATATGTTGGCATAATTAGGGGTGCCATTGGATCCCATAGCTGTACCCTGTAACTGCAGAAAAAAAAAACATCCTGAAATAAGAAGCAATTGCAGTGTAACACAATGTCTAATAAGTCCAATATAAACTCTATCTGATAGGGTTAAAAAAATAACTTTTTAAACTTTCTCCACTGATGCCACTACTGTTGTATGGGGGCTAGTTGTGTATAAACTAGAGAACTAGAGACATCCAGTAAATACAAACTCATTTTATCTGTCTGAACTGTACGGCCATACAGTTCAGTGTATTTAACCAGTGACCTACCCTCCTGACAAATTAAAAAAAGATCTCTCATTTTTACCAATAATGCCATTCCTCAAAGCTGTTTCATTTCCTTACCAGTATTAACTATGGGATTATATGGCAATCTGTGATAGACCTCCTAATCAGCTAATTGAGCTTTGATCTCATTGATAGAATAACTTTTTTTCAAGATTTTCCATAGCTCCACCCTTATCAGCTGGCTTTAAAGCAATCTGTTTATTATTTTTAAGGTCTTTAATAGCCAGCCTATCATCTATCGAGAAAACGTTATCACATCTATTAGCGGTATGTAATAAACCTTTTTCTACCTTCATATGAAGCCTATTCACATCACTCAAAATCAATTAAATAAAAGTATCCACGCTGCGGTCACAATTGTGTGGCATGAAGGTACCTTTATTCCTAAAACCCAATGTTTTTAAACTTAAATTACCGTATTTGGAAGTGTCTGAGACAGATACATTATATGCAAACATAGATTTTAATTTAATAAACCTGAACATTTTAAACAGACCTTTCTGTAATTTAAACCAGTGGAGGCTCCTCCATTTGAGCACACTCGCACGTGCCCCCCCCCAGCAGCCCAGCCCAGAAGAAAAAAATATATAATTTTTCCAATAGCCCCCTATTGAAAAAATTATATTTTTTTTGACCCCCAGAAAAAAATACAATCCAAACTTATTTTCTTTTTATTATTACATGTATTTATTTACATGTAGTAAGTTACAGTATAATTATATAAAGAATACAGCCT